>NW_027176340.1:2537621-2664884 GCF_023349555.1 Cebidichthys violaceus | reverse complement strand
ACTCTATATTCCACTGAAATCATTCATCCCAAAGCAGATCAACTAAATATTTGTTAGGTATTATGTGACATTGCTTTTCAGTATTCATGAGTTTTTCACAAGATTATTAATTAATTCATTGATTAATTTGACATCGAAATAATGAATTTGTGTTCAGCCATCACAGAGGCACTTTGTTTTCATTTAAGTGAAGGACTCCACTTGACCAGAACATTAGGAAAACTTTCGTTTTACAAGCCACATTTGTTTTCGGTGACAGGAAGTGTTCCAGTACAACCCTCTGCTTGTTCTCCGCTAATCATAAAAAAAAAAAAAATAAAAAAAAGTAGCGCTCCAGTCAAATATATTTGAGTGTTTGGGAGGTGTGTCGCCTGTCGAAACGCTCCGGCGCTATCCCTGTTCCGCCCTCCAAACACAGACACATCCATTCTGAGTCGTGATTAATGGCTCTAATTAATGTCGATGATTAATAACGTGGCTGATTGGAACACAAAAGCAGATAAGGGCCAGGAGCCGCGCTCCTTTTATCTCCCTGTTTTCAGGCGGCGGCGCGCTGCAGAAGCTGAGGGGACTGCAGCTTTTACCTCTGCGTTTGTCAGATTAATTAAGCCCTGCAATGAATATGGTAATCGGCGTAGCCGGTAGCCTACGACCGAAATTCATTGTTACACCACTTCCCGGTGAATTAAGTCGGAAAACGCAGCCTTGATCGTAGACCGGATCAAAAAAAAGAAAGTCGCTGCACTTTGAAGAGCACTGCACCATTTTCATAGGAGGAGTGTTGAGATAAAGAAAAGCTCAGCGCCCCCCCCCCCCCCCCCCCTCCTCCCCCCTCACGGGCCGACGACACGGAAGAATCACAAAACAGCGAGCAGATAATTCAACATTTTAGCATATTTTAACTCGTCTCCTTGCTGGATGACTTTACAACAAGATCATTAATTTTCCTCTCACACGACGAGGGCGTGGGATTGATTAGATTATATCAGCATCAATTACTTAATGATCCCTGTCATTGATTACGTCCTTTATCATTAACATTTAGATTTACTATTCCTTATTCACTTACAGTAGTGAAACAAAGGCACAAATATGCATTCAAACAGAGGCTAAAGGACAGACGCCGTGCAGCAGACGGTGCAGAGGGTCTTCAATAACGACTTTTTGACATTTTTTCGCTGAGAATGCTCCTCTGGCTCAGTGAACGAAGGGTTTTCGACGTGAGAGATTTATTAAAACACGATATTTATCGAACTCGACGATACGAAACGTTTGGACGTTCACATCGGCAATAAAGGCATGCATTTCTGTGTAGGGCATGTGGTATGCGGGGGGGTGCATGAGGAAAAAGAACCAGACGCAGCTCAGGGAGGAGAGAGAAGTAAAAGTCACAGATGAACCAGATGAGCAGTCGACCCTCCAACGTCGGCCCCCTGAGCTTGAGGAGAGCCCACGGGCCACGGGAGGGACGTAACACACGTTGTTCATCACATGTGAAAGCCCAGGTGTAAATGATAGAATTAAGGATGGCTGACATCCACTTATAGCGGCTTCAGTTTCAGACTCCTTGCACTGTGCATGCTGGCTCACTGTCACTGCTTGGACACATTGTTGATGTTATTGATAACACATTGTGCTCCTCCCACTAAGTCAAAAAAATGGTTCCTGTGGGGGGAAAAAAAAGTCTATTATGAGCAACCGAATGAATATTTCATGACTTGCTTTAGAGCTGATTTCCTATGATTGAACAGATAACAATCAAACATTTTCTAACATAAGACAAAACTTGCATACAAGTGGCCAACCAATGCGAACTTTTAAGACACAGAAATGATGAATACCGTTGCAGCGACGAAACAAGTCGGGACATTCCCACAACTTTTTTTTTTTTTTTTTTATTACCAGGCTTCACACTTTAAAACAACAGCAGCTTTTTCTGAAGGCTTCCTGTGATTTCAGAGGCTCAGCAAGGTTTCGTCCTGCGACCGCATCACTACATCCTCCTTTTTCTCTCCACATTCATTCCGCTTCAGGTCAATAAACCACTTAATTACTGCGATGCATCTTCTGGGATCAGAATAAAGCGGCCCGCACTCCTCAGGTTTATTTACAGGACATCGTCCTGTGTTTTATTGACTGACGGCTGCACGGCTGTCGTATCAGACATCATCATCGGTGGAAAACGGACAGCTCCGTTTGTTTGATGTTTAAATAACGCGTATATATATATATATATATATATATTTATATCTTCATGTGTTTTTTTCTCTCATTTTGCAGTTTAATCAAACTGGACATGGCAGTTTGTGCAGCCAGGCCATAATGCTTGTGACTGACGGGGCGACGGAAATGTACGACGACGTTTTTGAGAAGTACAATTGGCCAGAAAGAAAGGCGAGTACTTTATTTCTTTTTCTGTTCTGCTCCTCACAGTGCCTAATGTTCAGAATAAAAGCCCTTTGGTTTTCTTCCATGGGGACAGAAGTACATTGTAATACTTTATGCCAGCTGGACCGCCTGTCTTGATGTTCTGAGGAATTGTTTTCTTTACTTCATTACCACCCATAACTCTGTAATGTACAGTCCATCTCAATATGATGCTTTTTCAAAGTGTTGACGCATTACAGCACAATGTTCCCCCCCCCCCCCCGCGAGAAATAAAACATTGGAAATTAACTGCTTTCAAGGGCAGAGTGTGTGCAGTGCAAGCAGCTCAGTCCCCCCCCCCCCACACTGCTGTGCCTTCCCCTCATTTCTTCCTGGACTCAACGATGGGTTTAAAATCTTTTGTTAGCCTCTCTTTGTAAGACCTAAACGCAGTTGAAATGAAATGGACTGCTGTGCCACTCACAAAGCAATAAAAACAACAGCTCCGGGGCTTTTGTTCAGTCCTATCAAGCATATGTGTGTTGGCAGTGTTTGGCAGGGTGCAGGGCAGTATTTGGCAGGGTACCCCATCTCCCCCCCCCCACCCCCCTCCTCGTATACCCTCAGGGCCGCTATATGGCAGCCATTCAGTGTTTTCTATATGCTTCATGCTTAGCAAAGCATCTGGAGCCAATGAGCCGTGCAGGTTTGGCAAAATGTCACACTGCGTTCTTTAAAAGGACAGTGGATTATGCCCTCATGCCAAACCCCCCCCCCCCCCCCCCAACAAAAGAAAATTAATAGAATTTAACTGCACTGAGAGTACAATACAAACTGAAAAAGAATCCCCAAATAACAAAAGGTGGACTGAAAAAAAAGTTAAAGAATGAAAAGAAAGAGCAGCTTTAATGCTCAGTGTTTCGTCATGACGATGTGAAAACATGCAGCTCCAAAGCCCGATAGAATCAGGACAGAAAGATAAAGTACTAAGGAGACGCATCACCTTCCATCTTTGAAACTCTCGACATCCATGTGTCCTCTGCACAGGTGCGAATATTCCCGTACCTCATTGGACGAGAGTCTGCATTCGCCGATAACCTCAAATGGATGGCGTGTGCCAACAAAGGTTTGGGACCTTTTGATAAACGCTTCTCAAGACAGCTTCCTGTCAGAGTGTGGAGCACGAGCTGATGGGATGTTCCTGTGGAGGGTGTGTGTGTGTGTGTGTGTGTGTGTGTGTGTGTGTACGTGTAGTTTGGCTGTGGACGTGAATGGTATGTGTGTTTTTCGTGTGTGCATGTGTATGTGCTGGCTCAGACTCTTTCTGCCAAGAGGCAATGAAGTGGCACTCGGGGAGGGTCAGAGGTCAATCTGCTCTAATCCCTCTTCCTGTCAGAGTGTGTCCCTCTTGGCTGCTCGCCGCTGATGGCCCCTACGTGTCAACGCTCTGGATGAGTGCCCTCTGGAAAGGAGAGTAACAGTCGGGGAAAACAGATCACAGAGGGATTGTGGGGAGACAGGCCCCAAACATCCTCCCCACGCCGCTCCCCGCTGTGGAATGACCTTACGTGTCTAATATGAAGCATTGACGGCAACGGCGGGAGCTGACACGAGTCAAAAAAACCGCTCCCGTGTCAGTGTAAAGTGGACCACTTGAAAACCTGTTTTCCAGGGTGGTTCAGCACAGCGCAGTAATGTCAGGGACATCAGCAGGAAATTACACCATTTTGTAAAGGGGTAAGGGGAGGCACAAGACGTCAGTATTTATAAAATCCTTTGTACGGCACTGTTTTCTGAAAGTACTTTTATTTAAGTTCCAGATGCAGGACCAACCATTGCTGATCCAGTACTTCCTTCACCAGTGCACATCCATTTTTCAGTCTCAAATAGTCCAAATGCATGTAGGATTACACATTGTGAAAGTACGTAAGCGCTGTCTCTCATGTTAGCTTAACATACGGTATCGTGTGCGTTTGATTGCAGGTTATTTCAGTCAGATCTCGACCTTAGCGGACGTTCAGGAGAACGTGATGAGGTACCTTCACGTCATGAGCCGCCCGAAGGTCATTGACCACGAGCACGACACGGTGTGGACTGAAGCTTACGTGGACAGTGCCGTGAGTGTGTTACAGCGCTTTTACGTCTAAGGTGGAAGCGGTATCGCTAGCTTCCTTGTTATTGTCCCAAGTTACGAGTCCTCATCCCCGATTTACATTTTTGTATATGAGTGCGACTGCATGTGTGTCTGCACAGTGCAGCGACATGCTTTGATTACTCTTTTTTTTGAGGCTGTTTTCTGTGTTATTTTGCAGGATTCACGTTATTTTCTGCATCCCTGTAGCGTACGGTAGATGTGCATATGTGTTGGTCCGCATTCTCATCATTACTCTTTATGCTGCTGGAATGATTCCTCATTATGAGCTTCATTAATCTGTATGGATCCCCCCCCCCACCCACCCACCTCCGTACATCTGAGTCCATAAAGTCATTGCACAATGTGAAGGCTTTGATCCTCTGGATGATTCAATCTTTATGCGTCTTTTCTTTCTTTCATTTCAGCTTTCCCAGGCTCATAAGGTAAATATATAGACGTGATCTGATCTTTACGCGCTCTTGTTCTAGCATCATATTTGTCTGAAACATAATTTATCGCTTGTCTTATCATAAAAGAATCGACCGGATGCTGCAGGAAGTAGCCATGAACGAGCGTCAGACAAGGAGATCACACGCGGGTTATAAAAGGTTTCCCCCCCCTGCGACTCAAATTTGAGTCATGTTGAATAAAGTAGAAGTGCTCGAGAGGAACTTCCGAGGTTAAATGGTTTGCTTATAGTCCCGACTTTAAGATCTCTTAGGAAGTCAAAAGTGAGGAGATGCTCTTCTTCTCTGGGGGGGCAGGAGCAGTAAATGAGCATTCATTGTACTTCTATCCAGTACCAAGCTTATGAGCATGCACACACCAAACACACACACACACACACACACACACACACACACACACACACACACACACAGAAGGGTTGGGAGATTGTCCTCTGGAGTGTGTGCTCTTGTATCTCAGCCTCAGACACACCATTCATCATTCTGTGGATCATTGCATTTTATCTCCTAAAGCCCATAATAAAACTGACATTGGAGGGGAGACCAAGAAAGAGAGAGAAAAGGGAAAAGGAGAGGGGGGCGGGGGGTGTTGGCGTGCTTGGCTTTACCTGTGTGTGTGTGTGTGTGTGTGTGTGTGTGTGTGTGTGTGTGTGTGTGTGTGTGTGTGTGTGTGTGTGTGTGTGTGGATTTAAGCGGTCCAGTTTTCCGCTTCCATTGTGTGTTTTGATGAATTTAAGGACCCACCATTCTTCATTTTGTCAAGCGCTAGATAGCACACACGCTACAAATTCACAGCTCGTTTGTTTCATATGCATGCACATACACAAATTAACATCCAACCACACAAACAGGGACACGGGCACACTCGGCTGGGTCGGCTCACGAGGCGAGGGAATAGCAGACCTACTTTAACGGCGCTCACGTGCTTAATTATGTCAGCCTTCATCCCTCTGAACTGACCTCCTCTGAGACGCACGCGGTTCAGGTTTGACAACAGAGAGGCTGCGACCGGGATCCTGGTGGTTCTGCAGGAAGTCATTTGGACGCCGCCATTAATTAATTCTGTGTCAAATAGCACTGTGATCTAATGAGACCTTTGTGTCCCCGACCACTTACGTTTGTAGCCACTTTTGCCTTCATTATTGTCTAAGTCCTGAAGCTGTTATTCCCCTCCTCACTTTTCTATCTAAAAGTTTTAATTGAATTTCATGTCAATTAGGCTGCCTCTTCACTGCTAATTAGCTACTGTACTGTGTGGAGGGGAAAAAAAACTGAATTGTTTCTTCGGCCGTTAACATTGATGTAACATTTCCAAGGCAGCTTGTACATTTAAATCCTCACATGATTTTCTGGAATAGTTTAGACAGGTTTTTTTTTTTAAATAAAATGATTCATTAATGGCATTTTTCTACAGTAGTTGCAGTAGCAATCCAATGACAATGAATGAATCTCAGCTTGTCAGCTCAAATTGAATTATGCAGGGTAATAAATCTGTGTAAGTTTGTTAGTTTTTGCTCAAAACAAAAACTAACAACAACAATGTGATGTACCGATTAAGAAATGCTGAGTAAATGAGTTCTGTAGGCTTGGTAATGCGGTTTAAAATGTGTGTCTTTCTCTGTGCAGTTTGATGCTTACAAACCTGATCAGAGAACATGCTGACCCCCCCCCCCCCCCCCCCCCAATGGGATTACGCAGCTCAAAATAGCAGCATTCAACAGTTAGGAATGTCTTCTTTCTGTTCCTCAGTTGAAGGACAAAGCGGGCCCCAGCCTGATGACTACCGTTGCCATGCCTGTCTTCAGCACAAAGAACGAGACGGTGAGTGAGTCGGCGAAGTCTGAATGAATGTCTCGCAACTTTTTTTTGTCCCGTAGCGCCTTTAAAAATAAATATTAGAATGTACACGTTGAGGAATCAGTATTATCTGTCATGTATATCACTGACGGGACATTTCTTTATGCAACGGTACCTTTTGCTTTTGATACTTTAGCACATTTTGTTGCTAATACTTTACAGGATTTTTGAATTCTACCTTTAATGGAGTATTTTTAACGTCGTGGTATTGTTACTTTTACGAGGGTATGAGTACTTCTTTCTCCATTGCTCAGTGAATATCCACACAGACTTCTTCATGAGTGGTGCGTGTGCGTTTTGAATCTCTTCGTGCAGAAGAACCAGGGTATTCTGTTGGGGGTCGTAGGAACAGACATCCCTCTGCAGGAGCTGATGAAGCTCATCCCTAAACATATGGTACAATCAGCTGTTCTCGTACTTTTTACTTTCAATAAATGAATTCATTAATATGCATTTTGTTGTTTTTTTTTTTTTTATTTCTTCCCTGTGTATCTGATTCTGTGTTTCTAGTTAGGAATCCATGGGTACGCATTTGCCATCACAAATAATGGCTACATCCTGATTCATCCGGACCTCAGGCCTTTGGTAACTCAGTTTCTTAACATTACTTATCTTCACCAGGAAAGTCTCACAGCATTCCCTGACTTTTACCCTGTTCTCCTCATTTGTTTTTTGTCCATGCAATTCTTTGAATAACAGAAATGATGAACTGAAAGCCTCCGTTAACGAGGGCACACAGAGACAAATGTGTTTTTAGTGAGGCGAAATGGACTCGTGTAGTCTGTAATCCCAACCTTTTCCTTTGATGTATGCATGCAGGGATAAAGGCCACACATAGGGCTGGCTGGCCTGAGATTTCCCAGAGGTAACTTAACACTCGCTGGCAGAGACCACAGCCGCTCTTCCTTGGGACCGCTGGTTCCTCAGGAGCTATGGCTGTGCTAGTGGATCTGTGTGTGCCAGTGTTAGTGCTATTCCTCTCTGTGCAACTGTCTTTGTGTTGGTCTGTGTTGTTTTTTTGTGAGTGTGTCTTTGTGGCTAAAACTGTGCTGTGGTTGTAGTCATTTGACTTGTTGTTTCTTGTGAACCAGACGACATGCAGAAGCAGAGTTTGACATTTTAATGACAGATTAATGCATTGACGTAGACTTCCTATCAATCATAGTAATCATTTTTAATTTACCTGACAGTGTTAACTTCACAGACCATTTGTTGAATAATTACACTGCAAAACCTCCATAACAAGCCTTGATGAATAGCAGCATACTTTTGACATTGAAACACAAAAGACAGATTACAGCGAAGCTTTTTTTTTCCCCTCAATATTTAGATTTGTTTTATTTAATATCAAACTCGTACATTTGAAAATGATGTGTCACGTGATTTCACCAGTCGGTCAGGCTAGAGCAGCAGACATTGTTTATGCAGCGGTTAGTCCAAATAGAATGTCACTACACAAAGTGGATCATTTCTGTGTCTATTGTGCTCCTCTGTGTCCTCAGTATCAGGATGGTCAGAAGAGGAGGAAGCCCAACTACAGCAGTGTGGATCTCTCTGAGGTGGAATGGGAAGACAAAGATGATATTGTGTGTATCTTAAAAAATATGAAACGCTAGACGCACTTTTCAGTATCCTATAAAACGGCAGCCGCTGGATCAGTGACCCGGCCTTGACTCCTCTGCCCTCTGTGCCTCTCTGTGTTCTTTGTCTTTCAGCTACGCAACGCTATGGTGAACAGGAGGACGGGGACTTTCTCCATGGAGGTGAAGAAGACGGTGGACAGAGGGGTGAGGCCGCCGATGAAGATGTCTGCCGTCTCTTTGTCGGAAAAGAGGGTTCTTCTCTCTGTTGCCTCTAGACTCGAGGAGTAAATCTCATCTGCGCAATTTTGTTTTGTTCTGCTCTCTTTAGAGGCGTGTCCTGAAGATGCACAATGACTATTACTACACTGACATCAAAGGAACGCCATTTAGGTGGAGAAAAAGTTTCATTACATTCCTCAAACGACCTTCTGTCAGTTTATTTTATGGAATTGGATTGAATTGTGTCTCGGTTACCGTTTAAAAAAACGTCGATTCCCTCCCTCTGCTTGTGTCTCCAGTGTTGGAGTCGCTCTCTCCAGAGGTCATGGAAAGTACTTCTTCAGAGGAAACGTGTCGGTGGAAGCCGGTATGTCGCTCTGACTCTGTTATTAGCGCCGTTATTAACTAAAGCCTGAATACAGTGAGATGCGTGCCACTCTGAAGGGGCTTACTGTATCACTCCACTCAGGCTGGCATTGCTGAAGCGTTACTGACTTGTGTTTTTCAGGGCTCCGTGATCTGGAACAGCCAGATGTCGCCCTGGCAGATGAATGGTAAGGCTGGGGTTATGGGAGCGGGCATTCATGCGTTATGTAGGTTATCCCTCTGTGTTCATCGGGGATGTTGAGGGACCGCGATGTAACAGCGGGGCCTCTGTTTGGACCACAGGACTTACTGCAACACGGAGGAGCAGCACGAGCACCGTCACCTGACCCAGATTCAAGCCATCAAGCTCTTCATGACGGGCCGCAGACCGCACCTCAAATGTAAGGGACCTCTGAGTCAGACCGTGATGAAGTACACCACACAGATCCAATTCTAATTCTCACGCGAAGATTGAAATGAATAAATAATGGGTACAAGAGAGATGGATGTTTTGGGTCTTTAAACGACACTCTGCAGGCGACAGAGAGCTCATCCAGGAGGTGTTATTTGATTCCGTGGTCACCGCTCCACTGGAGGCCTACTGGACCGGACTGGCCCTCAACAAGTCAGAGTAAGAGCATTTTGGTTCTGCTTCATATTCTCCTTGCGAGGCTACTTACAAGTGTTACGAAAGGTGAATATTAGGGTTTTCTAATAAGCCAACATTGAATGTTTATGAGTCATCTGATATTATAAATGTTTGCAAATCATTTATTATGCGTTCTTACAATAATCAATCAAGTCTGCATCAGTTAATGGTAATACGTTGCCACGATCAAGTAGAGGAATCACCAGCCAAAGGTATTTTTCACAACCTGACAACACAAAGATTATTCTTTAATTTATTTGATGGCTTATTACTGATGTTTAAATCATTGTTAACCATTAGTTATGAACTCTTTAATAAGCATGCCTTTGTAGAAAGTGGCACTCACATTTTTGTGAGGACACTACAAAGGGAAGTTTGTACTTAAAAGGATGTAACTTTTGGGAGATTCGCTCTTTATTTCTTTAAATCAAACTGCTGAATGAACCGGAGGAACGATCACAGCAAACCACTTTCAATGCATAGGTGGACATTTACTCTACGTGATGTGAGGACTATTTCTTCCGTTGATGTTTGATAAGTAGATATTATTGTGATTGTGATGTTCTTTGCTGTACGTTTTCTTTACTTAAGAAAAGGGAAGCTTGCTCACCTGGCGTGTATGATGAGCATCCAACCCTTTACAATAAGAATATATGGAACACAATGTGGACGTGTGAGTGCTATTTTAAGACAAAGAATACGGTATTTTGACAATATACCTCCAAAATGATCAGCTGCGTCGAGAACGTTCCTCTCATCACCTCTCAGTGTAATCGGCAGCAGATCTGAATCTTCCAATATCATTGCAAAAATCATTGCAAAATCAGTCGGGAACGTTCAGGGAAAGCACTGAAAAAAGTGACGCGCAGATGTGTTTTCCTGCTCTGCATACACCAACAGGAACTCAGACAAAGGAGTGGAGATCGCCTTCCTGGGCACCCGGACCGGCCTGTCGAGGACCAACCTGTTCGTCCCTGCCGATCAGCTCTCCAATCAGTGAGTCCCGCTGCTCGACGCCTCTGCCGATCACCACTTGCGGCGCAGGGCGAGGCCCTGATTGGGCTTGATTAATCTAATCCTTCGCTCCTCTCCTCGCTTTCATTCTGTGCGCGCTTCCTCAGAGATTTCCTGACAGCGGAGGACAAGGAGGGTGTGTTTAATGCCGACCACTTCCCCCTGTGGTACAAGAGAGCTGCAGAGCAGGTCCCCGGCACATTTCTCTACTCCATCCCCTTCAGCACAGGTACGCGGAAACGAAACCCAGAGATTTAAGATAATTTGCTCAGTACAAAATAAAAGTCCCCTGATCCAGAACCAAAACTGCACTGTCCATCTTAATGTATTTTCAATTATCGAGTGCAGCGTTTTTATAAATGCCTTTTTTGGAAACGCATCTGGTGGCTTTAGTCATTCAGAATTTGAACATCTTAATCAGTCTCTTTGCGCGTCCCACTCTCTGTTATGGACTGTGGTTTTTACTGGTCTCCACTGATAGGATGTGCAGCACAGCTCACCTCCCTCGCAGCTTTTTTACGCCGTTAATGTTGCCCACGTTCAGCCTGCGGAGGCAGAGGATGGAGGATTCGGGTCTCACTCTCCGGGCGAATTTTACCACCTTTCCTCTGTTAATGACGACTGCATCCACTCATAACCTGAAATGATCCTATCACGGCGCCCATTTCAGAATTATCGGAGTCATCTGGCTGTAGGAAAAGCTCTGACCAGACTTTTGCTGTAATGTAATGTAATGGAGCGGTACTGCGGTTTCCTTTTCAGCCTTGCCAAGCGGTGAGTAAAGGGCACCATCTAGTGAGCAGAAAGTGTAATCTGAGTATTCTCCGCTCTTCCTTCTCCAGCTTTGGAAAATAAGAGCGTGGTTTTGGCCAGCACAGCGATCCAGCTCCTCGATGACAGAAAGTCTCCAATCGTTGCAGGTAACGAACGACCTCTGACCCATCTTTCATAATTATCTTCATGTTGAGACGTATTTTTGAATATTGCGCCGTCTGTTATGCGTTCGGTTTTATGCTCAGCCGTAGGGATCCAGATGAAGCTGGAGTTCTTTCAGAGGAAGTTCTGGACTGCCTGCAGACAGGTAAATACACAACGACTGCTGGAGCCTTTTACAACGAGCTCCTTTATTAGCTGTGAAGCTTCACTGCTCGTGTTTTGTTCTCAGTGTACAGCTCTGGACGGAAAATGTAGCATTAGCTGCGATAACGCGGTAAGAGCAGTCACACGACTCTAACTTTCTATTTTTTTTTTTGTTCAGGTTATTTCGTTAACATATTCGTTTTATTTGCCCCTCTGACAGGACATTAACTGTTATCTCATTGACAACAATGCCTTCATCCTGGTCACAGAGGAGCAGTCTCAGGTACTGTGTAAACTGTAATGTTCGTGTTTGCATGTTCAAGGTCCTTGGATGTTTTCGCACAACATGGGGTTCTTCCAAATAAGATTAACGGTCTGGAAGGCAATGAAAGTCCACTTGTCATTTTGCACTTAGAACATCCCACAGAAACTCAATAATGGTTAGATCTGATCATAAAACACAGTGAAATAAATACCAGTTTCTCCGCTGATGAACACATCTTTAATTACAACTTACTTAGTTAAGAGAAAGTCCTTTGTCCTCATGATTCTGTCCACTCGGTGCACGCGTTCAGCTGTGATGCACGTGACTTCTCTCTCAGACAGGGCTCTTCTTCGGAGAGGTGGAGGGTGCCGTTATGAACAAACTTCTCCAAATGGGGTCCTTCAAAAGGTCTGAGACGCGGCAGAACATTTTTTCCTCCTGAGTCCTGAACTTTACACACGTTTAAAGCTGACTTTAAAAAGCATGCCGTTATAAACATCATATTTGATGGTTATTACGACCAGTGTTTGCTTTCGCAGGATCGCGCTGTACGATTACCAGGCCGTTTGCAGAGAGTACGCCGGGAGCAGCGACAGCGCTCGCACTCTGTCCGATGTAAGACACGAGATGACTCTAGAAGCAACGATTGACATCTACATTTGTACAACCTGAGTTTAAAGTGATCAGCGTCGACCTTGAAAGCTATCTCAGAGTTTGTGGTCAACGCTGGAGGAACATCAGTATAGAGCACAGTCTAGAAATGTAGACAACCTCGTACAGAGTTTCATTTCAGACTCTAACGTTGGCTCTTTTGCTCTCTTTCAGCCTTTCACTGTTGTTAAGTGGCTCCTGACTGAACTCGTCATGTTAGTATGTCAACCAGGAACAAGACATTCCTGGTTGCTTACTCCTTATTATTGTGCTTAAATATTAATACATAATCTCATTTACTATTTTTTACTTTGAGAAAGCCAGTAGTTCACAATGAATCCATTCTCGTCTTTGCGTTACCTGACATTAATAAGTATTTCCTCACAACAGTTTCCTGCTGGAATTTAACCTGTACAGCTGGTGGAACGTGGATCTGTCAGTTAAAGGTAACTGTGGTTGATGATCATTACAGGTGTGTGTGTGTGCGTGTGTGTGTGTGTGTGTGTGTGTGTGTGTGAGAAGCGAAATGTGTGTGAGAGAGACTATGAGAAGTGGAGCTCTTCTCTTCTCTGTTTTTTTTTTTTCCCTGTGGTTTTGAATCAATTTCTCACACATTCAGCTCAGAGGTCTCGGGGTAAAACCACGATGGTGCCGTGCGATACAGAATACCCCGCCTTCGTCTCCGAACGCACCATCAAGGAAACGACCGGCAACATTGACTGTGGGGGCTGTGTCAGGTACTCCGTCAGGCCAACAGCAGACACCGCGAATCATCAAATACTGACGGTAGATGTTCAGTCTGCTGATAATCAATCAACAGTTTAACTCCAGCGTCTGTCTCTGTTTCAGGTCTTTTGTCATACAGCAGATTCCCAGCAGCAACCTCTTCATGGTTGTCGTGGACAACAAGTGTGACTGCAGCAGTTCTCCTCCAGTAACCATGGATCCCAACGAGATCATGTATATCCTTTTTTTTGTGGAAGCGGATGCAGAAAGTAGATCCTAACATTTTTTTTTTTGGAGTTACTGACTGTAAGAATTATTTAAGTTCAATGTTTGACTTTCACTACTGAAGCGTTGCTTCGGCCTAAATGAGTTGGTCGGTCAGTTGATGTCTTTACACCCTTGACGCCTTTGAACACAACGAGTCACTAAAATGTGACAGACTGAAGTTTCAGAAGGACAGGAAGAAGCCTGAATCGTGTCATCCTTTCCACCCTGAGGTATGAGGACCTGTGTGTGTTTGTCTGCATGCAAGTGTGTGACTACATGTGGCCTACAGTTATACGGAGACGTAACGAATATTTAGAGGCGCTCAAAGGCATATATTTAACTCAAACAGAGCCAGGCTAGCTTATTACAACTTGAATCTTACGTTTGTCGTTTTTTGGCCATCATTCACATTGCTGATAATAATATTGTAACGCCGTACTAGTTGTTGGTTTATGGGAACGCTATGATATTGTTAAAAAGAAGTCCAAAGGGGCAAAGAGTCAGACAGTCATACTGGTTGTAAATACATAATAATAGATAGATAGATAGATAGATAGATAGATAGATAGATAGATAGATAGATAGATAGATAGTAACTTTATTGATTCCGCGAGGGGAAATTATTTCGTTACAAGCAGCAATAGGTTACAGGTATAAAGAAAAATACAAGAAAAATACACGTCACAATACACAATATATACAATTATAATAGAGTAAAGATGTTATATATAAAAAAAAAAAAATACGTCTCTATAATAATAAATTAACCCTGAGGTTAGCACATTTATTTTGATGAAAAAAGAAGGTAATTAGACAAAATATCACCCAAAGGCTTACGTACTACCTCAACTCTAACCATACCAAACTTACACACAGTCTGCCTGTGCAATTATGGATTATTAAGAGTCTTTTAGTTGGGTTTCATTTTGTTTTTTATCTTCAAATAAAGTGGTTGAACTTGTTCTACATCAACATCAACGGTTCACATCTATTAGCGTCCGCTACTGTCCTCCACAGACAAAACAAGGATATATCCACCCTGTCAATATTCAATATTTGACCCTGAACAGATCCACATGTATCACAAATGACTGTGTCTTCTGCAGGAAAATGCCATGGAGTGCGGCTCAGCAACACGCCTCTCCGGTCCTCTAACAGCAGCGCTGCTCCCTCTGATAGCGGCGACCGTCAGCAGGTGACCTTCAGCAGCAGAGCTGGACATCAGTAAGGACTAAGTCGACAAGGAGACGCTTTAAACACATAGAGAACATGGCCAGTCAGAAAGGAATCCGCTCATACCTCTGCAACAGGCAGCGCTCTACTAAGAAACAAATCTTTATGCGTAGCACTGAGACTCCCATCCATTATTGCAGAAAACATTAGCGATGTGGCGCAGCAAAAGTAAACGAGATTAATGGGAGTGCTTGGTGACTTTGCTCAGAGCATTGCATATAATGCCGCTGACAGTTTGCCATATTGTGCTGAATGTGTGCTGTAATGAAATAAGAGAAAGAAATATACTATGTCAACGGTAAAAACAAGGCTTTTTTTTTTTTTTTTTTTTGGGTGAAAGTATAAAACAAGTCCTTTGTGCAAAGGATGATAGTAAGACATCAAATATGTTTTATGAGGAAAAAAATGTAAGGAATGTAAAATGCACTTTTGTCGTGTGAAAAGAATGCAGAGCTGTCTTTATTTTGGCAGTAAATTGTTAAAAATTTTAATTGTAAAAAAAAAAAAAAAAAGGAGTTGACAGTGTCATCATAGTTTTCTTTCTTCAACTATTTTATTTTGAACCTAAATTCTTTTTGGTGTCTGTAATAATCATGTAACATAGCTGAGAGACGAGGGGGGAACCAGAAGTTGCTTTATTCTGCCAGTTTGTCCCCGTTTTAAAGCAGACGACGTTTCAGACGAGCTAAAGATGCATGAAGAAGATCACAGAATGTCACGTCAATATATCCAGCCATAGTGTGTCAAGGTCACCATAACCTCATGTTTGAGAAAGCTGATGAATAAATACCAAGAAATATTTTCCTTCCTTTATTTAATCCTTGTGTTATTTTTTGAAAAGGGTGTGTGTGTGTGTGTGTGTGTGTGTGTGTGTGTGTGTGTGTGTGTGTGTGTGTGTGTGTGTGTGTGTCGACGTGGTGGGGATATGTGTGATAGTGAGACCTAAGAAGACTAAAAATAAAAAAATAAAAATATTGTCAGGACAATAAGTTGTAAATGCATGCAATTTTTTGTTATGCATAATCACGCAATACAACCAATTACAAAAATATAATCAACATTAAACAGAAAACACATTAGAATACAAAACAACAATTACAAATAGGAGTAAAATGAGATTTTGTTCTAGCTATATATGAGTGAAACTACAGAATAAAGAATAAAAAGGTGAATTGAAATGCAGTTTGGAACCCATGCTGTGCTTTGTAAGTCATGGAACTATTTGAAAATGTTATCTAATTGTTGGAAAATGATAGAAGTTTGGTTTAATCAGCATCATCATAAAAGAAAAAGACATGTCTAATATTAGTCTAGATTATACCAGTCAACTTTAAACACAAGGGTCCCTTTACCAGCAGTCAGGCGGTCTCGCTCTCTTTCTCTGTGCAGCATTAGACAGCTTGTGTTTCAGTGCGGCTGCACGGTGCTGTACACCACACCCTTCAGGGCTGATGCAGCCGGCTCCTCGGAGACGGTGCAGCAACATACCAACTGAAATATACCAACTGTAGCATCCGTTCATATATGTGACAAATATATCTAATGCTGTCCCTCTTGTCAGATTCTCATTTTGAGCCTCCCGCCACCTTTTCACTTCCTCCAGACCTGCCCCTGTGAAATACACACAGTCTGTCAAATAATACGTTTCTCTGAATGAAAGAATAAGTCTTCAGCCCGGCTGATTAGATTCAAAGAATTTGAAGGTCACAGTTTAGGCGGCATTACCCTTTCAAGTTCACAAAATAAAGTGTTTGGAGAACAACCCTGTACCGTCTCTACTCGTGCCGTATTTTGTTCACATGTGAAAAAAGAGTTAGACCCGAGCAAAGGAGGATATTTTTGTTTCAGTGCAGTGGTGGTCTCCCACACAACACACACGGTTTATTTTCAGTTTGAGATGCAGGTCTTGTATCTTTGTTCTGTGCAAGCTGACGATTTACACAATAGTTATTTTAGTAGCTCTGAGCTACATGAAGGCTGTTCAAACTGAACCGATGTGAATGAATATGAACTATTTCCGGGAAACTGCAGATGTTTTGAAGACCCCAGCTAGAATGTGTGAATAGGACATCTGTAACTATTCTTCAGACTGAACAGACAAGCTGCTCTTACAGCTGGCTGTCAGCATGCCCATTATAACCCGACGCCAATGATATTCTGCTGGAACAATTCTCCTTTCAACAACCTCCTCCTTGTTGGCTATATTTTTGATATTTTTAATCCAACAAAAATCGAATGCTGTTGGATTCTCGGAGAGCTTCCTCTCAAAGAATATTATATTGATATATATTAAAAATAGCCAATTCCTTTGACAAGTGTCTCTGACTAAAGTGGTATCTTTTTTTTTTTGGTGCTTATATATTTGAGTAGTCGTTAAATGTCAAGATGCAAAGATTGTAAAAAATTGTATTATTAGAGTCAAACTGACAAATTCCACACTTCAGTATTAAACGGTATGTCTTTACACCCATATCAAACAGATGCTGACTTTATTAGACAAACACATCGACATAGTTCCCACCAGTTATTCTGTAGTTATGCAGAAGTGCAGAAACCAGAAAGATGCCCACCGTTACTCCACAAACCAGCCACAACTGCTACAAACTTCCTCATCCACGTTTCTGCTGAGCCTCAACAGAAGCCATAAACAAGTGTCAGTTTTGCTTCTCACAACGTCAACAAAAAGCAGGAAGACTCTGCATAACCACCGTCTTCCAACCACCAATACCAGCGCATTCCAGATATACAAACTGAAAAGCATATCATTGCTTTGTTAATGCTTTATAGTAATATTTAGTAAGAGTAATTTAGGTTGTAAACATAATTGAATCACTGAGCTCAAGTGGTAAAGAATGACACGCACTCATGTGAGGCTGTTTTCAGAGTGGTTGCAGGGTTACAGCTATCTCTAGTGACAGGAGGACAAACACGTGAACCTATAAGCGCACAAACATTAACGCCACACAGTCATGCATGTTAGCATTTTCATGCAATAATAGCAATCTTTAGTCTACCTGCTATTTCATCTTCATAGGAGTCACAGAACAAAAACATATTAACGTTAAAACTATATATTGTTGTCCTTTGTACATTGTTCATTTCATTTTCCTGCACCGATGCGAGGGTCCTGGGACAGATGTGTGTACAGATCGTAAAGCTTTCAAATTTGCGATTTGTGATATTGGGCTGTATAAATAAAATGTAATTTAATTGAATGTAATGTTTTCCATTTAAAGCGTCGTAGAAAGAAACACACTTCAACCTTTGAAATGAATTTCTACTTGTTTAATAGTTGTGTATAATGTTTTTATTATCTAAAGCATTGCAACACATCACACAGGTTATATTCTGACCTTACTTCTGTGTCTATCAAGTCAATAACGTTTTTGGGATAATGACGTACGAAGCGTAAACATCTAAATTGTACATAAAAAGAAAAAAAAAAGCAAAGTGAAAGAGGACCAAGAGAGACTGTTTGGAAGTCAGCCTGACTTTGGAGCGCTGTACACTGCATTGCTCAGGGCTGATGGAGCTGGCCTCTCCCAGGTGCAGCTGTTGTCCCGCTACGAAGAAGAAGAAACAGACATAACTGTCGTCAGTGAAGTGTAAATGTTTTTAATAAGAATAAAAGATGCACATGCTGCAATAATAACTTTTATTTGAATGAGTGCACCTGTACCTGTCATGTTATGCCTGTTAACTGTGATATTTAACAATTATATATTGTTTTAATAATACACAAATTATAATAATGTCATGTATATTATTGTCATTTAAATTTCAATAATATAGAAAGCGTGTAGTGAAAACCTGATATCCTGACAGCCCTACTGTGAACCTTGGTACATTCAGGACGAGAGGAGCAGCTCACCAATGCTGCGTTCGTACAGTAGGTGACGATGCTGTAGGTTTCATCATCATCAACCTGCAAACCATTTGGTCTAAAGGGGGAAAAAAGTTTCAAACAAGGTTTTGTAAAGAGTGTTTCTTCATCATAGAGGAGAGCAAAAGCACAGCACACATTACCAGATGAATATACTGTATCACACTCCCCAAACATCTCAATGATGTGACTAAAGAGTGACTTTCTGACCCGACAGTTGTCACTATCACTCTGCTGATTCCTTCAGGTCAACCCCTACTTGTTGCTGCGGCTTGCTCCATCAACCTACCTCCTCCTTCCCGCTTTTATCCAAGTTTTGTCAACGTGTCGCTTTAACAAGGCTCTATTGTGATCTCTGAATCATGTGTTCTATGTGTCCTTTGCTGCTCAGACCTTTTGAGAGGTCCCTCAATGAACCGTAATGCCAAATGTCCACATGTCCTTGAGAAAGGCTTTTATCCTGCAACTGTTCTAGTAGAGCAGCTCAAAGACAGAATAAGACTGTAGTTGTCCTCAGCAGCTGCCAGAGAGAATACTCAAAACTATGACTGTAAATCAGAGCAATGATGAAAAATAATATACATAGTGGTATTCACTGGAGTTTACGTGACTATATTTGAGAAGTATGATTTCTTACCTCTTGGAAACACATTTTTCTAGAAAATGCACGAAAAAAAACCAAATGATTATTGAAAACAATGTGAAACCACATTAAATATTTCCTATTTCAGAAAGAATGCATGGTTATTGTTGTTTAATTCTTACCAATCCTGCTTTGAGACAAGAGGAGTGTCAATCCAAGCAAGACGACTCCCACAGTCACGCCTCCTCCAATCATCAACGTAATCTTCTCTGCATTAGAAGAGGCAGTTAATAAGAGCCTTCCTAGTGTTGACATAAAGGATTAAAGACTAGGGAAGAGCAAAAACACCAGAGACCCAGAGAACACAGATTTGTTTTTTTATTATCATAATAATGTGTGTACATTGTATTGTCTGGTGTGATAATTACATTGTATATTTGAAATATAATCTAAATACACAGATGTACTGACACTCTACTGACTTGTGTTTGTGAGCACATTTGTAGAATAAACATGGTTAAGATTCTGATGTCACAATTAAACTCGACTGACTGAAAAACAGTATATTGTGTTCATATTGTATACGTGTGCTCATGTATATGTGTATTTGTCAAAATGCTCAAATGTAAGAAAGACATTTAAGAGAGAAAACAGTCATAGCTACAGATAGCATAAATATCATATGTGAATAATTTAAAGCCTGACTTCATGTATCTGTAATTGTGTTACCTGGTGTTTGTTTTATAGTTACAGGAGTTGAAGCAGGGAGTCTGTTAACAGTAAGACATTTCTGAATAACAATAACAAATAAAGTAAGTGATTAGTGATAATGATGTGGATTTCTATTTGAATGCATGTCCTACCTGTGGTCACAGTGGATGTCGGCTCAGTCTGCGTCATGGTTGACTCCACAATATCTACAGTAAAAGAAAACAGATGTGTGTCTGTCAGTTTTACATGTGTACAAATAAATAACAATTTGTGTTTTACCTCCTATTTGTGCAGTGACTTAATAAGCAAAGAACCTTTCAAAAAATAATAAGAAGAAGAAACCAGAGAACATGTCTGTTGATTTGAGCCATGGCAGAGGAATGGCCTCAGGGATGGCAATGGCCACAAACAACCAGTGTGATGCTAACTTCCAGATTTGGCCAAGAAAAATATGTAACATCTGCAGCACTCTAATCGGCCGTCAAACATAATTTGTGATGTTTGTCTGAATTTACACATTTACTGGAAATTCACTTTATTCCATTCATTCATTTCTAGTGTTGTGTCACAAGAACAGGTAACATGTGTGTCCATGTCTTCACCAACTCACCATTCAAGCTGGATCGATCACTACGAGCAGACAAAGAGTTGGGTTCACTCCCCAAACTGTAATCACAGCTGGCATCACGTCTTTGAAGAGGACGTAGGCGTCTCAGCAAATCATCGATTGTGACAGTAAACTGGCAGAACCACTGATTGGTTGAGCTCCTTGTCTTCAGGACAGTTGTTGTTGTGACTGGATGACTTGCTTCTCCAAAGTACAGGTTACATCTCGTGTCTTTATGAGCAGATGCAGGCAGAGAGCAAGTAAAGACAACCTGTTCACGGTAAAAATGCTGACGATTCAATTCTGGTTTTTGACCTATTAAGAGAAGAATGAAAAGACCGTCATCATGTCAAACTGTTACAGCTCAGTCATTGTGGATTACAGTTATCATTGAACATAATCGTTCATAATAACTCTGTGGGAGTTACACTGTAAAAAAAACATTATGCAGAAAGCCTAAATATGACAACATAAAAGGAAACATTTCATCCCACAGGCAGCTTTTTAATGTGACAAAACACCTGAAATATGACACAACGTCACCTAGTTATCGTTCACTAACGTGACATGATAATCAGTCACTCACTTTGGACGGTGATGGAGGAATTGTCACTGTGTAGAGATGGAGTAGAGATATCTCCATGCATTACAGTGTAATAACATTTCACGTGAACCGTAGCAGGTGAACTCTGGTGTGACATCATCAACAGCTCACTTCCTGTCAGAGTCTGCAGACAAGTGAAGCCTTTGGCATTTCCTCTCCTCACAGTGTAGAAAAAACACTGATGAACAGGAACAGATGATGGAGTCTGACAGTCCAGTGTGACTGTTTCTGTCTCTGAGATCACCGCTGGATTCACTATCAGCTTAGGTTTAGGTTGATCTGAAAATTCAGAGGTAAACAATAATAATGAATAATGAAATATTAGATACTGAATAATTCCATTACTACGGTAATTTTCCTAATTTGAATTATTTGTGATTTTATATATGATATATGAAATATACTGTACAACCAAACTATGTGAAAATAGTCAAATTAATAACAAACTATAATAAACTCCCCTACAGTGAAAACAGCTGGACATGAAAGAGAATAGATCAGAGACTGACCTTGTGCTTGAATCTTGTGAAAGGAATCTGTTGGAAATACAAAGTGTCGACACAGCGAACATGAAAACTCATTAATACTTTCATAAAAATGAAGAGAACTAAAACTCCTAATGAGAAAATCTGTCAAACATACGCTGGAGTAGTGAGATCAAGATCAGGATATATTTAATTTTACTTATTTGATGGGGAAATGAGTTTTGGACTCTGAAGTTACACAAACAGTTTACAAAAAAACAGCAACAACACAGACAAAAAGAACACACATAATATACAAGCATACAAAAAAAACATGTATGGTGTAACATGCTGATACTGTATGGCAGACATTATATATTAATGACATTTTTTGCAATAGACAACATAAATAATGAGAGAATCTACCGGAGGTTTAACTCACACATGAGGACGACTAACAGCAGACGTCCAGCCATCATGAAGCCAAATACTGAGACTAGAAACAAGAGACTTCTGTGTCTGACTATGATTATTATGATACAGAAGATGTTCTCAGGAAAACCACAGCGAGCATCAGAAGTGAATCAAAGCGACAGAAAGACAACAGGAACACACACACACTTATCTTTAGATCACATCTACAGTGTTGGCTTACTGGTTCAGACAAAAATAAAAGTTTTTCCATCAGTTGCTTTCTTTTTGTAGTTCATATTTTGTTTTATTTGTTGATTTTTTTCTAAATGTACAGGACTAGTGCTGATTTGTGCAAAAAATTTGAAGCCAAACAACTTTACACTCTAATACAGTATTTAGTTTAGGTCTATACTCAGCTCAAACCTGCACACAGGTCTAGACTTATGCATGCAAATGGGGCAAGGGGGCTTTTCAGATTTTTGCAGCTTTTTCCTTTTTAAATAAACTGTATATTCATCTGGACTAACCCTGTAATTGTTCATCATTGTCACAATCACACCAACTTTACATTCACCTGCTCCTTCAACCTCAGAATTTGAAAGAAAGCCATGCAATACAGCCTGATGCAATTCTGACTTCAACTAATTTATTTCCACTTACAATTTAAACACCGACTATCACAGCAACCGTTACACAGGAAAGATCCTGAGAGACAAGGAACAATCTTTATTCTGCCAGTTTGTCCTCGTGTTAAAGCAGACGACATTTCAGACGAGCTAAAGATGCATGAAGAAGATCACAGGATGTCACATTGATGTATCCAGCCAGTTACAAAAAATATGATTAACATTAAAGAGAAAACATCATTAAAAAAAACAGGATTAAATATATATATGAGTCAAATTAAATACATTTCTCGTCGTAGTTTAACAACAGTTAATTTGAAATGCAGTTTAGAACCCACGCTGTGCTTTATACATCATAAAACTCCATTTGAAAGTTGGATCTAACTGCTGGAAAATGTTTGTAGAAGTTTGGTATTATCGACGAATACATGACAGTCAAACAGTCTAGATTATACCAGTCAACTTTAAACACAAGGGTCCCTTTACCAGCAGTCAGGCGGTCTCGTTCTCTTTCTCTGTGCAGCATTAGACAGCTTGTGTTTCAGTGCGGCTGCACGGTGCTGTACACCACACCCTTCAGGGCTGATGCAGCCGGCTCCTCGGAGACGGTGCAGTATAAATGGTACGTGTCCAACTAGGACAAGAAAGAAACCAACGCTCTATTAATGTGTATGGCAAATATATTTAACGACGTCCCTCGTGTCAGACTTACGTTCTCATTCTGAGCCTCCCGCCTTCTTTTCACATCCTCAGAACCTGCACCTATAAGAACGACACAAAAATTACAAATGTTTTGAACTTGTGCAAATATATCTGGGTAGTAATAAATCTGAAGATGCAATGATTGTGGAAAAGCAATTTTAGAGCTTACATATAATAGGCCTAAAACAACCTGTTTGAGGGAGAACAGTGAGTGAACGCCCACACAAAACAAAACTGAGTCTGACTTCATCACACAAGCAGATCAACACAGTTCTCACCAGTTCTTCTTTTGCTGCACAGAGGCGCAGAAACCAGCAAGACGACGCCCACAGTTACTCCACAACCAGCCACCGCCGCTGCAAGCTTCAATATCCACGTTTCTGCTTTTCAGCAATATGAAGCCGTAAACATGCGTCAGTCTCGCTTCTCAAAACGTCCACATGGACCGTGCTTAACTACAGTATTTCAACCAGTAACGTCATTTTCATGCAATAAGGATGTTTCGTCTACCTGTTACTTTATCGCCAGATTCTGGATTCACAGAAGTCACTTTTACATCTGTTTCTTAAAGGCACAAAAACATATTAACATTAAATCTATATGTTCTCTTAAAAGGACACTGATTTAATATCTTTATTTTACTTTAACAATGTAGACCAGTCCAATCAGCAACCATCACCTTATATGTGCTGAGACAGATAATCACGTTTGAACACCATATTCAGTGTTTCACATGTGAATATCAGATACAAACATGTGTATATAAACTTTGTAACGAGGCTGAGTCGTTGAAAAACTTCATAATTACCTGATGCTGGTTTCACTGATGTTAGGAAAGTAGATATTAAGCTAACAGTGTTACTTGATGGACCAACAGTCCAGCCTGGGGAATCAACAAAAGTGCATTTCAATATAGAAATAATAATTAGAAACACATCATTTGCGATTTATTAACGTCACATTTTATATATCTGTAATTTTGTTACCTGATGTTTCAGGACTTTCAGGAGTTTCAGGAGTTTCAGGAGCAGAAGCATGAGGCGTTCTAACAGTCACACCTGCCGAATAAAAATTGTATAACTTTTAAAATTAACAAATATAGTGTGTGATTTGTGATAATGTTCTGGATTTCTATTTGAATGCATGTCCTACCCGCGGTAGTAAATGTCGGCATAGTTTCCACATTATCTATAAAGGAAGATGAATTTGAACCTGTCAATGTCATGTGTGGTAAACTGTGTGTGACTTCATGTTTATGTTATCTCTTGAACAGTTATTTTCACAAAATTAGAAACCAAACTAGCAGCATTTTAATAGAAATGGAGGTTGTAAATCAGTCTCTCTCTCTCTCTCTTTATGTTTGTAACCCCTGGAAACAATTATTATTATAACACCACATCACTCTTCTTGTCCTTGACACTGTATCAATACATGATGATAATATCAGATGTCGCTCACTATGAATGGTGATGGAGGACGTGTCACTGTGTGGAGATGGATAATGTTTCTCTCCGAGCTTCACGGTGTAAAAACACGTCACTTGAACCTCAGCAGGTGATCTCTGCTGAGACGTCTCCAGCAGCTCACTTCCTGTCAGTGTCTGCAGACAAGAGAGGGATCTGACGGTTCCTCCACTGGACGTGAAGAAGCTGCACCGAGGCGCAGAAGCAGACGATGGAGCCTCACAGTTCAGCGTGACTGAGTCTGTCTCATTGATCGCCGTTGGATTCACTGTCAGTTTTGGTGGAAGAGATGCTGAAAATTTAGCAAAGTGAAATTGTAAGTATGAATTTGATTAACTAGCTGAACATTGCATTTATCTAATAATGTATAATGAGACAGGATGTCTATTCTAAATCGTCTATCTCTTCTTCTTTTTAAGGCCCAACCACCATGTTCTGTAGCAAGATATCCTAATATATCCTAATATTAGTCCATAGCAACAGTGTTTACTCACTTCGAACGATGATGGAGGACATGCCGCTGTCAGGAGACGGAATCTCTTTAAGATAAAAACACGTCACTTTAACCTCAGCAGGTGAACTCTGAGCTGACATCTTCAGCAGCGCACTTCCTGTCAGTGTCTGGAGACAAGGGAAGTGTTTGGCAGTTCCTCCTCTTACTATACGGAAATAACACCGAGTCACAGAGACAGACGATGGAGTCCGACAGTTCAGAGTGACTGAGTCCGTCTCTGTGATCACCGGCGGACTCACTGTCAGCTGAGGCGGAAGAAGAGCTGAAAAGTGTAATATATGTTGTATTACATAACTGAAAATTGCCTTTATTTACAGTTATTCTGATGATAAATGTATTTGTTTGACAAACTTAACAGTTGCATTGAGATGAGAAAATTCTAAATGAGCAACTGTGATTTAATCATAAACAGCATAGAAAAGATAAGTACTGTACAGACAACTATGTGACAAACTGAGCCTACAGTGATAACGTTCTACTAATAACTAATATTAAACTCAAGCACTGACCTTCTGCTTTCATCTCACAAAAGGGATCTGTTAGAGAAGACAAATTAGTTAAGCATGTAATAATAAATAGTAAAGATAGAATGTGAATGTTGTATTTCTTTTGACCTGATGTAAAATGTTAATAAAACATGCTGATAATAATATATAATGGGCTGACATAACATTAATTTAGCAATTGCAACTAAAATGTACCTGTATTGGTGAGTAACTCCATTTACAATGAAAGAAAATGAAAAGAGGTTTAACTCACACACGAGGACGACTAACAGCAGACGTCCAGCCATCATGAAGCCAAATACTGAGACTAGAAACAAGAGACTTCTGTGTCTGACTATGATTTCACATACAGAACAAATTCTCAGGAAAACCACAGAAGTGAATCAAACCGACAGACAGACAACAGGAACACACACACACTTATCTTTAGATCACATCTACAGTGTTGGCTTAGTGGTTCAGACAAAAATAAAAGTTTTTCCATCAGTTGCTTTCTTTTTGTAATTCATCTTTTGTTCATATTTTTAACTTGATTTTTTTCTAAATGTACAGGACTAGTGGTGATTTGTGCAAAAAATTTGAAGCCAAACAACTTTACACTCTAATACAGTATTTAGTTTAGGTCTATACTCAGCTCAAACCTGCACACAGGTCTAGACTTATGCATGCAAATGGGGCAAGGGGGCTTTTCAGATTTTTGCAGCTTTTTCCTTTTTAAATAAACTGTATATTCATCTGGACTAACCCTGTAATTGTTCATCATTGTCACAATCACACCAACTTTACATTCACCTGCTCCTTCAACCTCAGAATTTGAAAGAAAGCCATGCAATACAGCCTGATGCAATTCTGACTTCAACTAATTTATTTCCACTTACAATTTAAACACCGACTATCACAGCAACCGTTACACAGGAAAGATCCTGAGAGACAAGGAACAATCTTTATTCTGCCAGTTTGTCCTCGTGTTAAAGCAGAAGACATTTCAGACGAGCTAAAGATGCATGAAGAAGATCACAGGATGTCACATTGATGTATCCAGCCAGTTACAAAAAATATGATGAACATGAAAGAGAAAACATCATTAAAAAAAACAGGATTAAATATATATATGAGTCAAATGAAATACATTTCTCGTCGTGGTTTAACAACAGTTAATTTGAAATGCAGTTTAGAACCCACGCTGTGCTTTATACATCATAAAACTCCATTTGAAAGTTGGAGCTAACTGCTGGAAAATGTTTGTAGAAGTTTGGTATTATCGACGAATACATGACAGTCAAACAGTCTAGATTATACCAGTCAACTTTAAACACAAGGGTCCCTTTACCAGCAGTCAGGCGGTCTCGTTCTCTTTCTCTGTGCAGCATTAGACAGCTTGTGTTTCAGTGCGGCTGCACGGTGCTGTACACCACACCCTTCAGGGCTGATGCAGCCGGCTCCTCGGAGACGGTGCAGCAACATACCAACTGAAATATACCAACTGTAGCATCCGTTCATATATGTGACAAATATATCTAATGCTGTCCCTCTTGTCAGATTCTCATTTTGAGCCTCCCGCCACCTTTTCACTTCCTCCAGACCTGCCCCTGTGAAATACACACAGTCTGTCAAATAATACGTTTCTCTGAATGAAAGAATAAGTCTTCAGCCCGGCTGATTAGATTCAAAGAATTTGAAGGTCACAGTTTAGGCGGCATTACCCTTTCAAGTTCACAAAATAAAGTGTTTGGAGAACAACCCTGTACCGTCTCTACTCGTGCCGTATTTTGTTCACATGTGAAAAAAGAGTTAGACCCGAGCAAAGGAGGATATTTTTGTTTCAGTGCAGTGGTGGTCTCCCACACAACACACACGGTTTATTTTCAGTTTGAGATGCAGGTCTTGTATCTTTGTTCTGTGCAAGCTGACGATTTACACAATAGTTATTTTAGTAGCTCTGAGCTACATGAAGGCTGTTCAAACTGAACCGATGTGAATGAATATGAACTATTTCCGGGAAACTGCAGATGTTTTGAAGACCCCAGCTAGAATGTGTGAATAGGACATCTGTAACTATTCTTCAGACTGAACAGAGAAGCTGCTCTTACAGCTGGCTGTCAGCATGCCCATTATAACCCGACGCCAATGATATTCTGCTGGAACAATTCTCCTTTCAACAACCTCCTCCTTGTTGGCTATATTTTTGATATTGTTAATCCAACAAAAATCGAATGCTGTTGGATTCTCGGAGAGCTTCCTCTCAAAGAATATTATATTGATATATATTAAAAATAGCCAATTCCTTTGACAAGTGTCTCTGACTAAAGTGGTATCTTTTTTTTTTTGGTGCTTATATATTTGAGTAGTCGTTAAATGTCAAGATGCAAAGATTGTAAAAAATTGTATTATTAGAGTCAAACTGACAAATTCCACACTTCAGTATTAAACGGTATGTCTTTACACCCATATCAAACAGATGCTGACTTTATTAGACAAACACATCGACATAGTTCCCACCAGTTATTCTGTAGTTATGCAGAAGTGCAGAAACCAGAAAGATGCCCACCGTTACTCCACAAACCAGCCACAACTGCTACAAACTTCCTCATCCACGTTTCTGCTGAGCCTCAACAGAAGCCATAAACAAGTGTCAGTTTTGCTTCTCACAACGTCAACAAAAAGCAGGAAGACTCTGCATAACCACCGTCTTCCAACCACCAATACCAGCGCATTCCAGATATACAAACTGAAAAGCATATCATTGCTTTGTTAATGCTTTATAGTAATATTTAGTAAGAGTAATTTAGGTTGTAAACATAATTGAATCACTGAGCTCAAGTGGTAAAGAATGACACGCACTCATGTGAGGCTGTTTTCAGAGTGGTTGCAGGGTTACAGCTATCTCTAGTGACAGGAGGACAAACACGTGAACCTATAAGCGCACAAACATTAACGCCACACAGTCATGCATGTTAGCATTTTCATGCAATAATAGCAATCTTTAGTCTACCTGCTATTTCATCTTCATAGGAGTCACAGAACAAAAACATATTAACGTTAAAACTATATATTGTTGTCCTTTGTACATTGTTCATTTCATTTTCCTGCACCGATGCGAGGGTCCTGGGACAGATGTGTGTACAGATCGTAAAGCTTTCAAATTTGCGATTTGTGATATTGGGCTGTATAAATAAAATGTAATTTAATTGAATGTAATGTTTTCCATTTAAAGCGTCGTAGAAAGAAACACACTTCAACCTTTGAAATGAATTTCTACTTGTTTAATAGTTGTGTATAATGTTTTTATTATCTAAAGCATTGCAACACATCACACAGGTTATATTCTGACCTTACTTCTGTGTCTATCAAGTCAATAACGTTTTTGGGATAATGACGTACGAAGCGTAAACATCTAAATTGTACATAAAAAGAAAAAAAAAAGCAAAGTGAAAGAGGACCAAGAGAGACTGTTTGGAAGTCAGCCTGACTTTGGAGCGCTGTACACTGCATTGCTCAGGGCTGATGGAGCTGGCCTCTCCCAGGTGCAGCTGTTGTCCCGCTATGAAGAAGAAGAAACAGACATAACTGTCGTCAGTGAAGTGTAAATGTTTTTAATAAGAATAAAAGATGCACATGCTGCAATAATAACTTTTATTTGAATGAGTGCACCTGTACCTGTCATGTTATGCCTGTTAACTGTGATATTTAACAATTATATATTGTTTTAATAATACACAAATTATAATAATGTCATGTATATTATTGTCATTTAAATTTCAATAATATAGGAAGCGTGTAGTGAAAACCTGATATCCTGACAGCCCTACTGTGAACCTTGGTACATTCAGGACGAGAGGAGCAGCTCACCAATGCTGCGTTCGTACAGTAGGTGACGATGCTGTAGGTTTCATCATCATCAACCTGCAAACCATTTGGTCTAAAGGGGGAAAAAAGTATCAAACAAGGTTTTGTAAAGAGTGTTTCTTCATCATAGAGGAGAGCAAAAGCACAGCACACATTACCAGATGAATATACTGTATCACACTCCCCAAACATCTCAATGATGTGACTAAAGAGTGACTTTCTGACCCGACAGTTGTCACTATCACTCTGCTGATTCCTTCAGGTCAACCCCTACTTGTTGCTGCGGCTTGCTCCATCAACCTACCTCCTCCTTCCCGCTTTTATCCAAGTTTTGTCAACGTGTCGCTTTAACAAGGCTCTATTGTGATCTCTGAATCATGTGTTCTATGTGTCCTTTGCTGCTCAGACCTTTTGAGAGGTCCCTCAATGAACCTTAATGCCAAATGTCCACATGTCCTTGAGAAAGGCTTTTATCCTGCAACTGTTCTAGTAGAGCAGCTCAAAGACAGAATAAGACTGTAGTTGTCCTCAGCAGCTGCCAGAGAGAATACTCAAAACTATGACTGTAAATCAGAGCAATGATGAAAAAGAATATACATAGTGGTATTCACTGGAGTTTACGTGACTATATTTGAGAAGTATGATTTCTTACCTCTTGGAAACACATTTTTCTAGAAAATGCACGAAAAAAAAACCAAATGATTATTGAAAACAATGTGAAACCACATTAAATATTTCCTATTTCAGAAAGAATGCATGGTTATTGTTGTTTAATTCTTACCAATCCTGCTTTGAGACAAGAGGAGTGTCAATCCAAGCAAGACGACTCCCACAGTCACGCCTCCTCCAATCATCAACGTAATCTTCTCTGCATTAGAAGAGGCAGTTAATAAGAGCCTTCCTAGTGTTGACATAAAGGATTAAAGACTAGGGAAGAGCAAAAACACCAGAGACCCAGAGAACACAGATTTGTTTTTTTATTATCATAATAATGTGTGTACATTGTATTGTCTGGTGTGATAATTACATTGTATATTTGAAATATAATCTAAATACACAGATGTACTGACACTCTACTGACTTGTGTTTGTGAGCACATTTGTAGAATAAACATGGTTAAGATTCTGATGTCACAATTAAACTCGACTGACTGAAAAACAGTATATTGTGTTCATATTGTATACGTGTGCTCATGTATATGTGTATTTGTCAAAATGCTCAAATGTAAGAAAGACATTTAAGAGAGAAAACAGTCATAGCTACAGATAGCATAAATATCATATGTGAATAATTTAAAGTCTGACTTCATGTATCTGTAATTGTGTTACCTGGTGTTTGTTTTATAGTTACAGGAGTTGAAGCAGGGAGTCTGTTAACAGTAAGACATTTCTGAATAACAATAACAAATAAAGTAAGTGATTAGTGATAATGATGTGGATTTCTATTTGAATGCATGTCCTACCTGTGGTCACAGTGGATGTCGGCTCAGTCTGCGTCATGGTTGACTCCACAATATCTACAGTAAAAGAAAACAGATGTGTGTCTGTCAGTTTTACATGTGTACAAATAAATAACAATTTGTGTTTTACCTCCTATTTGTGCAGTGACTTAATAAGCAAAGAACCTTTCAAAAAATAATAAGAAGAAGAAACCAGAGAACATGTCTGTTGATTTGAGCCATGGCAGAGGAATGGCCTCAGGGATGGCAATGGCCACAAACAACCAGTGTGATGCTAACTTCCAGATTTGGCCAAGAAAAATATGTAACATCTGCAGCACTCTAATCGGCCGTCAAACATAATTTGTGATGTTTGTCTGAATTTACACATTTACTGGAAATTCACTTTATTCCATTCATTCATTTCTAGTGTTGTGTCACAAGAACAGGTAACATGTGTGTCCATGTCTTCACCAACTCACCATTCAAGCTGGATCGATCACTACGAGCAGACAAAGAGTTGGGTTCACTCCCCAAACTGTAATCACAGCTGGCATCACGTCTTTGAAGAGGACGTAGGCGTCTCAGCAAATCATCGATTCTGACAGTAAACTGGCAGAACCACTGATTGGTTGAGCTCCTTGTCTTCAGGACAGTTGTTGTTGTGACTGGATGACTTGCTTCTCCAAAGTACAGGTTACATCTCGTGTCTTTATTAGCAGATGCAGGCAGAGAGCAAACAAAGACAACCTGTTCACGGTAAAAATGCTGACGAGTCAATTCTGGTTTTTGACCTATTAAGAGAAGAATGAAAAGACCGTCATCATGTCAAACTGTTACAGCTCAGTCATTGTGGATTACAGTTATCATTGAACATAATCGTTCATAATAACTCTGTGGGAGTGTAAGTTACACTGTAAAAAAAACATTATGCAGAAAGCCTAAATATGACAACATAAAAGGAAACATTTCATCCCACAGGCAGCTTTTTAATGTGACAAAACACCTGAAATATGACACAACGTCACCTAGTTATCGTTCACTAACGTGACATGATAATCAGTCACTCACTTTGGACGGTGATGGAGGAATTGTCACTGTGTGGAGATGGAGTAGAGATATCTCCATGCATTACAGTGTAATAACATTTCATTTGAACCGTAGCAGGTGAACTCTGGTGTGACATCATCAACAGCTCACTTCCTGTCAGAGTCTGCAGACAAGTGAAGCCTTTGGCATTTCCTCTCCTCACAGTGTAGAAAAAACACTGATGAACAGGAACAGATGATGGAGTCTGACAGTCCAGTGTGACTGTTTCTGTCTCTGAGATCACCGCTGGATTCACTATCAGCTTAGGTTTAGGTTGATCTGAAAATTCAGAGGTAAACAATAATAATGAATAATGAAATATTAGATACTGAATAATTCCATTACTACGGTAATTTTCCTAATTAGAATTATTTGTGATTTTATATATGATATATAAAATATGCTGTACAACCAAACTATGCGAAAATAGTCAAATTAATAACAAACTATAATAAACTCCCCTACAGTGAAAACAGCTGGACATGAAAGAGAATAGATCAGAGACTGACCTTGTGCTTGAATCTTGTGAAAGGAATCTGTTGGAAATACAAAGTGTCGACACAGCGAACATGAAAACTCATTAATACTTTCATAAAAATGAAGAGAACTAAAACTCCTAATGAGAAAATCTGTCAAACATACGCTGGAGTAGTGAGATCAAGATCAGGATATATTTAATTTTACTTATTTGATGGGGAAATGAGTTTTGGACTCTGAAGTTACACAAACAGTTTACAAAAAAACAGCAACAACACAGACAAAAAGAACACACATAATATACAAGTACACAAAAAAAACATGTATGGTGTAACATGCTGATACTGTATGGCAGACATTATATATTAATGACATTTTTTGCAATAGACAACATAAATAATGAGAGAATCTACCGGAGGTTTAACTCACACATGAGGACGACTAACAGCAGACGTCCAGCCATCATGAAGCCAAATACTGAGACTAGAAACAAGAGACTTCTGTGTCTGACTATGATTATTATGATACAGAAGATGTTCTCAGGAAAACCACAGCGAGCATCAGAAGTGAATCAAAGCGACAGAAAGACAACAGGAACACACACACACTTATCTTTAGATCACATCTACAGTGTTGGCTTACTGGTTCAGACAAAAATAAAAGTTTTTCCATCAGTTGCTTTCTTTTTGTAATTCATATTTTGTTTTATTTGTTGATTTTTTTCTAAATGTACAAGACTAGTGCTGATTTGTGCAAAAAATTTGAAGCCAAACAACTTTACACTCTAATACAGTATTTAGTTTAGGTCTATACTCAGCTCAAACCTGCACACAGGTCTAGACTTATGCATGCAAATGGGGCAAGGGGGCTTTTCAGATTTTTGCAGCTTTTTCCTTTTTAAATAAACTGTATATTCATCTGGACTAACCCTGTAATTGTTCATCATTGTCACAATCACACCAACTTTACATTCACAGTAATGCATGTTAGCATTTTCATGCAATAATAGCAATCTTTAGTCTACCTGCTATTTCATCTTCATAGGAGTCACAGAACAAAAACATATTAACGTTAAAACTATATATTGTTGTCCTTTGTACATTGTTCATTTCATTTTCCTGCACCGATGCGAGGGTCCTGGGACAGATGTGTGTACAGATCGTAAAGCTTTCAAATTTGCGATTTGTGATATTGGGCTGTATGAATAAAATGTAATTTAATTGAATGTAATGTTTTCCATTTAAAGCGTCGTAGAAAGAAACACACTTCAACCTTTGAAATGAATTTCTACTTGTTTAATAGTTGTGTATAATGTTTTTATTATCTAAAGCATTGCAACACATCACACAGGTTATATTCTGACCTTACTTCTGTGTCTATCAAGTCAATAACGTTTTTGGGATAATGACGTACGAAGCGTAAACATCTAAATTGTACATAAAAAGAAAAAAAAAAGCAAAGTGAAAGAGGACCAAGAGAGACTGTTTGGAAGTCAGCCTGACTTTGGAGCGCTGTACACTGCATTGCTCAGGGCTGATGGAGCTGGCCTCTCCCAGGTGCAGCTGTTGTCCCGCTATGAAGAAGAAGAAACAGACATAACTGTCGTCAGTGAAGTGTAAATGTTTTTAATAAGAATAAAAGATGCACATGCTGCAATAATAACTTTTATTTGAATGAGTGCACCTGTACCTGTCATGTTAACTGTGATATTTAACAATTATATATGGTTTTAATAATACACAAATTATAATAATGTCATGTATATTATTGTCATTTAAATTTCAATAATATAGGAAGCGTGTAGTGAAAACCTGATATCCTGACAGCCCTACTGTGAACCTTGGTACATTCAGGACGAGAGGAGCAGCTCACCAATGCTGCGTTCGTACAGTAGGTGACGATGCTGTAGGTTTCATCATCATCAACCTGCAAACCATTTGGTCTAAAGGGGGAAAAAAGTTTCAAACAAGGTTTTGTAAAGAGTGTTTCTTCATCATAGAGGAGAGCAAAAGCACAGCACACATTACCAGATGAATATACTGTATCACACTCCCCAAACATCTCAATGATGTGACTAAAGAGTGACTTTCTGAACCGACAGTTGTCACTATCACTCTGCTGATTCCTTCAGGTCAACCCCTACTTGTTGCTGCGGCTTGCTCCATCAACCTACCTCCTCCTTCCCGCTTTTATCCAAGTTTTGTCAACGTGTCGCTTTAACAAGGCTCTATTGTGATCTCTGAATCATGTGTTCTATGTGTCCTTTGCTGCTCAGACCTTTTGAGAGGTCCCTCAATGAACCTTAATGCCAAATGTCCACATGTCCTTGAGAAAGGCTTTTATCCTGCAACTGTTCTAGTAGAGCAGCTCAAAGACAGAATAAGACTGTAGTTGTCCTCAGCAGCTGCCAGAGAGAATACTCAAAACTATGACTGTAAATCAGAGCAATGATGAAAAAGAATATACATAGTGGTATTCACTGGAGTTTACGTGACTATATTTGAGAAGTATGATTTCTTACCTCTTGGAAACACATTTTTCTAGAAAGTGCACGGAAAAAAAACCAAATGATTATTGAAAACAATGTGAAACCACATTAAATATTTCCTATTTCAGAAAGAATGCATGGTTATTGTTGTTTAATTCTTACCAATCCTGCTTTGAGACAAGAGGAGTGTCAATCCAAGCAAGACGACTCCCACAGTCACGCCTCCTCCAATCATCAACGTAATCTTCTCTGCATTAGAAGAGGCAGTTAATAAGAGCCTTCCTAGTGTTGACATAAAGGATTAAAGACTAGGGAAGAGCAAAAACACCAGAGACCCAGAGAACACAGATTTGTTTTTTTATTATCATAATAATGTGTGTACATTGTATTGTCTGGTGTGATAATTACATTGTATATTTGAAATATAATCTAAATACACAGATGTACTGACACTCTACTGACTTGTGTTTGTGAGCACATTTGTAGAATAAACATGGTTAAGATTCTGATGTCACAATTAAACTTGACTGACTGAAAAAGTAATGGTAATGTATGGTAATATATTCATAGGAGTGTTGATAGTGAAAATATTCAAGAAATATTGAAACAAAAAAATTGTATAAAAAGTCAATGTGAATAATCTAGAATATGTAGAAGAGTCACCTGATGTCGGTTTCACTGGTGTTAGGGAAGTAGAAAGAAAACTAGCAGTGATGCTTGATCCAACAGTCTGATCTGGTGAAAGAAGAAAACTGCATGTAAAAAAAAAAGATTTATTTTCACTTAAATATGATAAAGAAATCAAAAAACAGTATATTGTGTTCATATTGTATACGTGTGCTCATGTATATGTGTATTTGTCAAAAATGCTCAAATGTAAGAAAAACATTTAAGAGAGAAAACAGTCATAGCTACAGATAGCATAAATATCATATGTGAATAATTAACGTCTGACTTCATGTATCTGTAATTGTGTTACCTGGTGTTTGTTTTATAGTTACAGGAGTTGAAGCAGGGAGTCTGTTAACAGTAAGACCTGCTGAATAACAATAACAAATAAAGTAAGTGATTAGTGATAATGATGTGGATTTCTATTTGAATGCATGTCCTACCTGTGGTCACAGTGGATGTCGGCTCAGTCTGCGTCATGGTTGACTCCACAATATCTACAACAGCAGAAGATGGATTTGAACAGTGTGGGACAGTATTTGTACAATCGCTGAGCAAGAGAAGAAATTATGATTAATAAATGTCACATATAATACATCTAGAATTGTGTTACCTGGTACTGGTTTAGCAGTAATTCCAAAAGTGGAAGCAGTAGACCAGCTATCAGGAAAATCTGGTGAGTAAATACACACAAAAACTTTAGAAAATGTATTTTATAGTAATATGTGATGATTGCTATAATAAGTCTTACCTTTGATCTTAGTAAATCCTGGTTTTGTGGAGGTCATGCTTGATTCCTTTATCACAATAGCTACAGTAAAAGAAAACAGATGTGTGTCTGTCAGTTTTACATGTGTACAAATAAATAACAATTTGTGTTTTACTTCCTATTTGTGCAGTGACTTAATAAGCAAAGAACCTTTCAAAAAATAAGAAGAAGAAGAAACCAGAGAACATGTCTGTTGATTTGAGCCATGGCAGAGGAATGGCCTCAGGGATGGCAATGGCCACTTTGGTCCATACTGAAATATTTGTTCTTTTTTAATATATATATATATATATATATATATATATATATATATATATATATATATATATATATATATATATATATATATATATATACCAGTGTGATGCTAACTTCCAGAGTTGGCCAAGAAAAATCTGTAACATCTGCAGCACTCTAAACGGCCGTCACTGTCCTCAAAACCAACTGTCCTGTCAGAACATTTCTTGTACTTTGCTAATTTACACAATTCAGTTTCTACTGTCACAGCATCATATATAGAAAGATTTCAAATGACATGCAATAAGAAAACATGCAAAAAACATAATTTGTGATGTTTGTCTAAATTTACACATTCACTGGAAATTCACTTTATTCCATTCATTCATTTCTCGTGTTGTGTCACAAGAACAGGTAACATGTGTGTCCATGTCTTCACCAACTCACCATTCAAGCTGGATCGATCACTACGAGCAGACAAAGAGTTGGGTTCACTCCCCAAACTGTAATCACAGCTGGCATCACGTCTTTGAAGAGGACGTAGGCGTCTCAGCAAATCATCGATTCTGACAGTAAACTGGCAGAACCACTGATTGGTTGAGCTCCTTGTCTTCAGGACAGTTGTTGTTGTGACTGGATGACTTGCTTTTCCAAAGTACAGGTTACATCTCGTGTCTTTATGAGCAGATGCAGGCAGAGAGCAAGTAAAGACAACCTGTTCACGGTAAAAATGCTGACGACTCAATTCTGGTTTTTGACCTATTAAGAGAAGAATGAAAAGACCGTCATCATGTCAACCTGTTACAGCTCAGTCATTGTGGTTTACAGTTATCATTGAACATAATCGTTCATAATAACTCTGTGGGAGTTACACTGTAAAAAAAACATTATGCAGAAAGCCTAAATATGACAACATAAAAGGAAACATTTCATCCCACAGGCAGCTTTTTAATGTGACAAAACACCTGAAATATGACACAACGTCATCTAGTTATCGTTCACTAACGTGACATGATAATCAGTCACTCACTTTGGACGGTGATGGAGGAATTGTCACTGTGTGGAGATGGAGTAGAGATATCTCCATGCATTACAGTGTAATAACATTTCACGTGAACCGTAGCAGATGATATCTTCTGTGACATCATCAACAGCTCACTTCCTGTCAGAGTCTGCAGACAAGTGAAGCCTTTGGCATTTCCTCTCCTCACAGTGTAGAAAAAACACTGATGAACAGGAACAGATGATGGAGTCTGACAGTCCAGTGTGACTGTTTCTGTCTCTGAGATCACCGCTGGATTCACTATCAGCTTAGGTTTAGGTTGATCTGAAAATTCAGAGGTAAACAATAATAATGAATAATGAAATATTAGATACTGAATAATTCCATTACTACAGTAATTTTCCTAATTTGAATTATTTGTGATTTTATATATGATATATGAAATATACTGTACTATGTAGAAATAGTCAAATTAATAACAAACTATAATAAACTCCCCTACAGTGAAAACAGCTGGACATGAAAGAGAATAGATCAGAGACTGACCTTGTGCTTGAATCTTGTGAAAGGAATCTGTTGGAAATACAAAGTGTCGACACAGCGAACATGAAAACTCATTAATACTTTCATAAAAATGAAGAGAACTAAAACTCCTAATGAGAAAATCTGTCAAACATACGCTGGAGTAGTGAGATCAAGATCAGGATATATTTAATTTTACTTATTTGATGGGGAAATGAGTTTTGGACTCTGAAGTTACACAAACAGTTTACAAAAAAACAGCAACAACACAGACAAAAAGAACACACATAATATACAAGTACACAAAAAAAACATGTATGGTGTAACATGCTGATACTGTATGGCAGACATTATATATTAATGACATTTTTTGCAATAGACAACATAAATAATGAGAGAATCTACCGGAGGTTTAACTCACACATGAGGACGACTAACAGCAGACGTCCAGCCATCATGAAGCCAAATACTGAGACTAGAAACAAGAGACTTCTGTGTCTGACTATGATTTCACATACAGAACAAGTTCTCAGGAAAACCACAGAAGTGAATCAAACCGACAGAAAGACAACAGGAACACACACACACTTATATTTAGATCACATCTACAGTGTTGGCTTAGTGGTTCAGACAAAAATAAAAGTTTTTCCATCAGTTGCTTTCTTTTTGTAGTTCATATTTTGTTTTATTTGTTGATTTTTTTCTAAATGTACAGGACTAGTGCTGATTTGTGCAAAAAATTTGAAGCCAAACAACTTTACACTCTAATACAGTATTTAGTTTAGGTCTATACTCAGCTCAAACCTGCACACAGGTCTAGACTTATGCATGCAAATGGGGCAAGGGGGCTTTTCAGATTTTTGCAGCTTTTTCCTTTTTAAATAAACTGTATATTCATCTGGACTAACCCTGTAATTGTTCATCATTGTCACAATCACACCAACTTTACATTCACCTGCTCCTTCAACCTCAGAATTTGAAAGAAAGCCATGCAATACAGCCTGATGCAATTCTGACTTCAACTAATTTATTTCCACTTACAATTTAAACACCGACTATCACAGCAACCGTTACACAGGAAAGATCCTGAGAGACAAGGAACAATCTTTATTCTGCCAGTTTGTCCTCGTGTTAAAGCAGACGACATTTCAGACGAGCTAAAGATGCATGAAGAAGATCACAGGATGTCACATTGATGTATCCAGCCAGTTACAAAAAATATGATTAACATTAAAGAGAAAACATCATTAAAAAAAACAGGATTAAATATATATATGAGTCAAATTAAATACATTTCTCGTCGTAGTTTAACAACAGTTAATTTGAAATGCAGTTTAGAACCCACGCTGTGCTTTATACATCATAAAACTCCATTTGAAAGTTGGATCTAACTGCTGGAAAATGTTTGTAGAAGTTTGGTATTATCGACGAATACATGACAGTCAAACAGTCTAGATTATACCAGTCAACTTTAAACACAAGGGTCCCTTTACCAGCAGTCAGGCGGTCTCGTTCTCTTTCTCTGTGCAGCATTAGACAGCTTGTGTTTCAGTGCGGCTGCACGGTGCTGTACACCACACCCTTCAGGGCTGATGCAGCCGGCTCCTCGGAGACGGTGCAGTATAAATGGTACGTGTCCAACTAGGACAAGAAAGAAACCAACGCTCTATTAATGTGTATGGCAAATATATTTAACGACGTCCCTCGTGTCAGACTTACGTTCTCATTCTGAGCCTCCCGCCTTCTTTTCACATCCTCAGAACCTGCACCTATAAGAACGACACAAAAATTACAAATGTTTTGAACTTGTGCAAATATATCTGGGTAGTAATAAATCTGAAGATGCAATGATTGTGGAAAAGCAATTTTAGAGCTTACATATAATAGGCCTAAAACAACCTGTTTGAGGGAGAACAGTGAGTGAACGCCCACACAAAACAAAACTGAGTCTGACTTCATCACACAAGCAGATCAACACAGTTCTCACCAGTTCTTCTTTTGCTGCACAGAGGCGCAGAAACCAGCAAGACGACGCCCACAGTTACTCCACAACCAGCCACCGCCGCTGCAAGCTTCAATATCCACGTTTCTGCTTTTCAGCAATATGAAGCCGTAAACATGCGTCAGTCTCGCTTCTCAAAACGTCCACATGGACCGTGCTTAACTACAGTATTTCAACCAGTAACGTCATTTTCATGCAATAAGGATGTTTCGTCTACCTGTTACTTTATCGCCAGATTCTGGATTCACAGAAGTCACTTTTACATCTGTTTCTTAAAGGCACAAAAACATATTAACATTAAATCTATATGTTCTCTTAAAAGGACACTGATTTAATATCTTTATTTTACTTTAACAATGTAGACCAGTCCAATCAGCAACCATCACCTTATATGTGCTGAGACAGATAATCACGTTTGAACACCATATTCAGTGTTTCACATGTGAATATCAGATACAAACATGTGTATATAAACTTTGTAACGAGGCTGAGTCGTTGAAAAACTTCATAATTACCTGATGCTGGTTTCACTGATGTTAGGAAAGTAGATATTAAGCTAACAGTGTTACTTGATGGACCAACAGTCCAGCCTGGGGAATCAACAAAAGTGCATTTCAATATAGAAATAATAATTAGAAACACATCATTTGCGATTTATTAACGTCACATTTTATATATCTGTAATTTTGTTACCTGATGTTTCAGGACTTTCAGGAGTTTCAGGAGTTTCAGGAGCAGAAGCATGAGGCGTTCTAACAGTCACACCTGCCGAATAAAAATTGTATAACTTTTAAAATTAACAAATATAGTGTGTGATTTGTGATAATGTTCTGGATTTCTATTTGAATGCATGTCCTACCCGCGGTAGTAAATGTCGGCATAGTTTCCACATTATCTATAAAGGAAGATGAATTTGAACCTGTCAATGTCATGTGTGGTAAACTGTGTGTGACTTCATGTTTATGTTATCTCTTGAACAGTTATTTTCACAAAATTAGAAACCAAACTAGCAGCATTTTAATAGAAATGGAGGTTGTAAATCAGTCTCTCTCTCTCTCTCTTTATGTTTGTAACCCCTGGAAACAATTATTATTATAACACCACATCACTCTTCTTGTCCTTGACACTGTATCAATACATGATGATAATATCAGATGTCGCTCACTATGAATGGTGATGGAGGACGTGTCACTGTGTGGAGATGGATAATGTTTCTCTCCGAGCTTCACGGTGTAAAAACACGTCACTTGAACCTCAGCAGGTGATCTCTGCTGAGACGTCTCCAGCAGCTCACTTCCTGTCAGTGTCTGCAGACAAGAGAGGGATCTGACGGTTCCTCCACTGGACGTGAAGAAGCTGCACCGAGGCGCAGAAGCAGACGATGGAGCCTCACAGTTCAGCGTGACTGAGTCTGTCTCATTGATCGCCGTTGGATTCACTGTCAGTTTTGGTGGAAGAGATGCTGAAAATTTAGCAAAGTGAAATTGTAAGTATGAATTTGATTAACTAGCTGAACATTGCATTTATCTAATAATGTATAATGAGACAGGATGTCTATTCTAAATCGTCTATCTCTTCTTCTTTTTAAGGCCCAACCACCATGTTCTGTAGCAAGATATCCTAATATATCCTAATATTAGTCCATAGCAACAGTGTTTACTCACTTCGAACGATGATGGAGGACATGCCGCTGTCAGGAGACGGAATCTCTTTAAGATAAAAACACGTCACTTTAACCTCAGCAGGTGAACTCTGAGCTGACATCTTCAGCAGCGCACTTCCTGTCAGTGTCTGGAGACAAGGGAAGTGTTTGGCAGTTCCTCCTCTTACTATACGGAAATAACACCGAGTCACAGAGACAGACGATGGAGTCCGACAGTTCAGAGTGACTGAGTCCGTCTCTGTGATCACCGGCGGACTCACTGTCAGCTGAGGCGGAAGAAGAGCTGAAAAGTGTAATATATGTTGTATTACATAACTGAAAATTGCCTTTATTTACAGTTATTCTGATGATAAATGTATTTGTTTGACAAACTTAACAGTTGCATTGAGATGAGAAAATTCTAAATGAGCAACTGTGATTTAATCATAAACAGCATAGAAAAGATAAGTACTGTACAGACAACTATGTGACAAACTGAGCCTACAGTGATAACGTTCTACTAATAACTAATATTAAACTCAAGCACTGACCTTCTGCTTTCATCTCACAAAAGGGATCTGTTAGAGAAGACAAATTAGTTAAGCATGTAATAATAAATAGTAAAGATAGAATGTGAATGTTGTATTTCTTTTGACCTGATGTAAAATGTTAATAAAACATGCTGATAATAATATATAATGGGCTGACATAACATTAATTTAGCAATTGCAACTAAAATGTACCTGTATTGGTGAGTAACTCCATTTACAATGAAAGAAAATGAAAAGAGGTTTAACTCACACACGAGGACGACTAACAGCAGACGTCCAGCCATCATGAAGCCAAATACTGAGACTAGAAACAAGAGACTTCTGTGTCTGACTATGATTTCACATACAGAACAAATTCTCAGGAAAACCACAGAAGTGAATCAAACCGACAGACAGACAACAGGAACACACACACACTTATCTTTAGATCACATCTACAGTGTTGGCTTAGTGGTTCAGACAAAAATAAAAGTTTTTCCATCAGTTGCTTTCTTTTTGTAATTCATCTTTTGTTCATATTTTTAACTTGATTTTTTTCTAAATGTACAGGACTAGTGGTGATTTGTGCAAAAAATTTGAAGCCAAACAACTTTACACTCTAATACAGTATTTAGTTTAGGTCTATACTCAGCTCAAACCTGCACACAGGTCTAGACTTATGCATGCAAATGGGGCAAGGGGGCTTTTCAGATTTTTGCAGCTTTTTCCTTTTTAAATAAACTGTATATTCATCTGGACTAACCCTGTAATTGTTCATCATTGTCACAATCACACCAACTTTACATTCACCTGCTCCTTCAACCTCAGAATTTGAAAGAAAGCCATGCAATACAGCCTGATGCAATTCTGACTTCAACTAATTTATTTCCACTTACAATTTAAACACCGACTATCACAGCAACCGTTACACAGGAAAGATCCTGAGAGACAAGGAACAATCTTTATTCTGCCAGTTTGTCCTCGTGTTAAAGCAGAAGACATTTCAGACGAGCTAAAGATGCATGAAGAAGATCACAGGATGTCACATTGATGTATCCAGCCAGTTACAAAAAATATGATGAACATGAAAGAGAAAACATCATTAAAAAAAACAGGATTAAATATATATATGAGTCAAATGAAATACATTTCTCGTCGTGGTTTAACAACAGTTAATTTGAAATGCAGTTTAGAACCCACGCTGTGCTTTATACATCATAAAACTCCATTTGAAAGTTGGAGCTAACTGCTGGAAAATGTTTGTAGAAGTTTGGTATTATCGACGAATACATGACAGTCAAACAGTCTAGATTATACCAGTCAACTTTAAACACAAGGGTCCCTTTACCAGCAGTCAGGCGGTCTCGTTCTCTTTCTCTGTGCAGCATTAGACAGCTTGTGTTTCAGTGCGGCTGCACGGTGCTGTACACCACACCCTTCAGGGCTGATGCAGCCGGCTCCTCGGAGACGGTGCAGCAACATACCAACTGAAATATACCAACTGTAGCATCCGTTCATATATGTGACAAATATATCTAATGCTGTCCCTCTTGTCAGATTCTCATTTTGAGCCTCCCGCCACCTTTTCACTTCCTCCAGACCTGCCCCTGTGAAATACACACAGTCTGTCAAATAATACGTTTCTCTGAATGAAAGAATAAGTCTTCAGCCCGGCTGATTAGATTCAAAGAATTTGAAGGTCACAGTTTAGGCGGCATTACCCTTTCAAGTTCACAAAATAAAGTGTTTGGAGAACAACCCTGTACCGTCTCTACTCGTGCCGTATTTTGTTCACATGTGAAAAAAGAGTTAGACCCGAGCAAAGGAGGATATTTTTGTTTCAGTGCAGTGGTGGTCTCCCACACAACACACACGGTTTATTTTCAGTTTGAGATGCAGGTCTTGTATCTTTGTTCTGTGCAAGCTGACGATTTACACAATAGTTATTTTAGTAGCTCTGAGCTACATGAAGGCTGTTCAAACTGAACCGATGTGAATGAATATGAACTATTTCCGGGAAACTGCAGATGTTTTGAAGACCCCAGCTAGAATGTGTGAATAGGACATCTGTAACTATTCTTCAGACTGAACAGAGAAGCTGCTCTTACAGCTGGCTGTCAGCATGCCCATTATAACCCGACGCCAATGATATTCTGCTGGAACAATTCTCCTTTCAACAACCTCCTCCTTGTTGGCTATATTTTTGATATTGTTAATCCAACAAAAATCGAATGCTGTTGGATTCTCGGAGAGCTTCCTCTCAAAGAATATTATATTGATATATATTAAAAATAGCCAATTCCTTTGACAAGTGTCTCTGACTAAAGTGGTATCTTTTTTTTTTTGGTGCTTATATATTTGAGTAGTCGTTAAATGTCAAGATGCAAAGATTGTAAAAAATTGTATTATTAGAGTCAAACTGACAAATTCCACACTTCAGTATTAAACGGTATGTCTTTACACCCATATCAAACAGATGCTGACTTTATTAGACAAACACATCGACATAGTTCCCACCAGTTATTCTGTAGTTATGCAGAAGTGCAGAAACCAGAAAGATGCCCACCGTTACTCCACAAACCAGCCACAACTGCTACAAACTTCCTCATCCACGTTTCTGCTGAGCCTCAACAGAAGCCATAAACAAGTGTCAGTTTTGCTTCTCACAACGTCAACAAAAAGCAGGAAGACTCTGCATAACCACCGTCTTCCAACCACCAATACCAGCGCATTCCAGATATACAAACTGAAAAGCATATCATTGCTTTGTTAATGCTTTATAGTAATATTTAGTAAGAGTAATTTAGGTTGTAAACATAATTGAATCACTGAGCTCAAGTGGTAAAGAATGACACGCACTCATGTGAGGCTGTTTTCAGAGTGGTTGCAGGGTTACAGCTATCTCTAGTGACAGGAGGACAAACACGTGAACCTATAAGCGCACAAACATTAACGCCACACAGTCATGCATGTTAGCATTTTCATGCAATAATAGCAATCTTTAGTCTACCTGCTATTTCATCTTCATAGGAGTCACAGAACAAAAACATATTAACGTTAAAACTATATATTGTTGTCCTTTGTACATTGTTCATTTCATTTTCCTGCACCGATGCGAGGGTCCTGGGACAGATGTGTGTACAGATCGTAAAGCTTTCAAATTTGCGATTTGTGATATTGGGCTGTATAAATAAAATGTAATTTAATTGAATGTAATGTTTTCCATTTAAAGCGTCGTAGAAAGAAACACACTTCAACCTTTGAAATGAATTTCTACTTGTTTAATAGTTGTGTATAATGTTTTTATTATCTAAAGCATTGCAACACATCACACAGGTTATATTCTGACCTTACTTCTGTGTCTATCAAGTCAATAACGTTTTTGGGATAATGACGTACGAAGCGTAAACATCTAAATTGTACATAAAAAGAAAAAAAAAAGCAAAGTGAAAGAGGACCAAGAGAGACTGTTTGGAAGTCAGCCTGACTTTGGAGCGCTGTACACTGCATTGCTCAGGGCTGATGGAGCTGGCCTCTCCCAGGTGCAGCTGTTGTCCCGCTATGAAGAAGAAGAAACAGACATAACTGTCGTCAGTGAAGTGTAAATGTTTTTAATAAGAATAAAAGATGCACATGCTGCAATAATAACTTTTATTTGAATGAGTGCACCTGTACCTGTCATGTTATGCCTGTTAACTGTGATATTTAACAATTATATATTGTTTTAATAATACACAAATTATAATAATGTCATGTATATTATTGTCATTTAAATTTCAATAATATAGGAAGCGTGTAGTGAAAACCTGATATCCTGACAGCCCTACTGTGAACCTTGGTACATTCAGGACGAGAGGAGCAGCTCACCAATGCTGCGTTCGTACAGTAGGTGACGATGCTGTAGGTTTCATCATCATCAACCTGCAAACCATTTGGTCTAAAGGGGGAAAAAAGTTTCAAACAAGGTTTTGTAAAGAGTGTTTCTTCATCATAGAGGAGAGCAAAAGCACAGCACACATTACCAGATGAATATACTGTATCACACTCCCCAAACATCTCAATGATGTGACTAAAGAGTGACTTTCTGACCCGACAGTTGTCACTATCACTCTGCTGATTCCTTCAGGTCAACCCCTACTTGTTGCTGCGGCTTGCTCCATCAACCTACCTCCTCCTTCCCGCTTTTATCCAAGTTTTGTCAACGTGTCGCTTTAACAAGGCTCTATTGTGATCTCTGAATCATGTGTTCTATGTGTCCTTTGCTGCTCAGACCTTTTGAGAGGTCCCTCAATGAACCGTAATGCCAAATGTCCACATGTCCTTGAGAAAGGCTTTTATCCTGCAACTGTTCTAGTAGAGCAGCTCAAAGACAGAATAAGACTGTAGTTGTCCTCAGCAGCTGCCAGAGAGAATACTCAAAACTATGACTGTAAATCAGAGCAATGATGAAAAAGAATATACATAGTGGTATTCACTGGAGTTTACGTGACTATATTTGAGAAGTATGATTTCTTACCTCTTGGAAACACATTTTTCTAGAAAATGCACGGAAAAAAAACCAAATGATTATTGAAAACAATGTGAAACCGCATTAAATATTTCCTATTTCAGAAAGAACGCATGGTTATTGTTGTTTAATTCTTACCAATCCTGCTTTGAGACAAGAGGAGTGTCAATCCAAGCAAGACGACTCCCACAGTCACGCCTCCTCCAATCATCAACGTAATCTTCTCTGCATTAGAAGAGGCAGTTAATAAGAGCCTTCCTAGTGTTGACATAAAGGATTAAAGACTAGGGAAGAGCAAAAACACCAGAGACCCAGAGAACACAGATTTGTTTTTTTATTATCATAATAATGTGTGTACATTGTATTGTCTGGTGTGATAATTACATTGTATATTTGAAATATAATCTAAATACACAGATGTACTGACACTCTACTGACTTGTGTTTGTGAGCACATTTGTAGAATAAACATGGTTAAGATTCTGATGTCACAATTAAACTTGACTGACTGAAAAAGTAATGGTAATGTATGGTAATATATTCATAGGAGTGTTGATAGTGAAAATATTCAAGAAATATTGAAACAAAAAAATTGTATAAAAAGTCAATGTGAATAATCTAGAATATGTAGAAGAGTCACCTGATGTCGGTTTCACTGGTGTTAGGGAAGTAGAAAGAAAACTAGCAGTGATGCTTGATCCAACAGTCTGATCTGGTGAAAGAAGAAAACTGCATGTAAAAAAAAAAGATTTATTTTCACTTAAATATGATAAAGAAATCAAAAAACAGTATATTGTGTTCATATTGTATACGTGTGCTCATGTATATGTGTATTTGTCAAAAATGCTCAAATGTAAGAAAAACATTTAAGAGAGAAAACAGTCATAGCTACAGATAGCATAAATATCATATGTGAATAATTAACGTCTGACTTCATGTATCTGTAATTGTGTTACCTGGTGTTTGTTTTATAGTTACAGGAGTTGAAGCAGGGAGTCTGTTAACAGTAAGACCTGCTGAATAACAATAACAAATAAAGTAAGTGATTAGTGATAATGATGTGGATTTCTATTTGAATGCATGTCCTACCTGTGGTCACAGTGGATGTCGGCTCAGTCTGCGTCATGGTTGACTCCACAATATCTACAACAGCAGAAGATGGATTTGAACAGTGTGGGACAGTATTTGTACAATCGCTGAGCAAGAGAAGAAATTATGATTAATAAATGTCACATATAATACATCTAGAATTGTGTTACCTGGTACTGGTTTCTCAGTAATTCCAAAAGTGGAAGCAGTAGACCAGCTATCAGGAAAATCTGGTGAGTAAATACACACAAAAACTTTAGAAAATGTATTTTATAGTAATATGTGATAATTGCTATAATAAGTCTTACCTTTGATCTTAGTAAATCCTGGTTTTGTGGAGGTCATGCTTGATTCCTTTATCACAATAGCTACAGTAAAAGAAAACAGATGTGTGTCTGTCAGTTTTACATGTGTACAAATAAATAACAATTTGTGTTTTACTTCCTATTTGTGCAGTGACTTAATAAGCAAAGAACCTTTCAAAAAATAAGAAGAAGAAGAAACCAGAGAACATGTCTGTTGATTTGAGCCATGGCAGAGGAATGGCCTCAGGGATGGCAATGGCCACTTTGGTCCATACTGAAATATTTGTTCTTTTTTAATATATATATATATATATATATATATATATATATATATATATATATATATATATATATATATATATATATATATATATATATACCAGTGTGATGCTAACTTCCAGAGTTGGCCAAGAAAAATCTGTAACATCTGCAGCACTCTAAACGGCCGTCACTGTCCTCAAAACCAACTGTCCTGTCAGAACATTTCTTGTACTTTGCTAATTTACACAATTCAGTTTCTACTGTCACAGCATCATATATAGAAAGATTTCAAATGACATGCAATAAGAAAACATGCAAAAAACATAATTTGTGATGTTTGTCTAAATTTACACATTCACTGGAAATTCACTTTATTCCATTCATTCATTTCTCGTGTTGTGTCACAAGAACAGGTAACATGTGTGTCCATGTCTTCACCAACTCACCATTCAAGCTGGATCGATCACTACGAGCAGACAAAGAGTTGGGTTCACTCCCCAAACTGTAATCACAGCTGGCATCACGTCTTTGAAGAGGACGTAGGCGTCTCAGCAAATCATCGATTCTGACAGTAAACTGGCAGAACCACTGATTGGTTGAGCTCCTTGTCTTCAGGACAGTTGTTGTTGTGACTGGATGACTTGCTTTTCCAAAGTACAGGTTACATCTCGTGTCTTTATGAGCAGATGCAGGCAGAGAGCAAGTAAAGACAACCTGTTCACGGTAAAAATGCTGACGACTCAATTCTGGTTTTTGACCTATTAAGAGAAGAATGAAAAGACCGTCATCATGTCAAACTGTTACAGCTCAGTCATTGTGGTTTACAGTTATCATTGAACATAATCGTTCATAATAACTCTGTGGGAGTTACACTGTAAAAAAAACATTATGCAGAAAGCCTAAATATGACAACATAAAAGGAAACATTTCATCCCACAGGCAGCTTTTTAATGTGACAAAACACCTGAAATATGACACAACGTCATCTAGTTATCGTTCACTAACGTGACATGATAATCAGTCACTCACTTTGGACGGTGATGGAGGAATTGTCACTGTGTGGAGATGGAGTAGAGATATCTCCATGCATTACAGTGTAATAACATTTCACGTGAACCGTAGCAGATGATATCTTCTGTGACATCATCAACAGCTCACTTCCTGTCAGAGTCTGCAGACAAGTGAAGCCTTTGGCATTTCCTCTCCTCACAGTGTAGAAAAAACACTGATGAACAGGAACAGATGATGGAGTCTGACAGTCCAGTGTGACTGTTTCTGTCTCTGAGATCACCGCTGGATTCACTATCAGCTTAGGTTTAGGTTGATCTGAAAATTCAGAGGTAAACAATAATAATGAATAATGAAATATTAGATACTGAATAATTCCATTACTACAGTAATTTTCCTAATTTGAATTATTTGTGATTTTATATATGATATATGAAATATACTGTACTATGTAGAAATAGTCAAATTAATAACAAACTATAATAAACTCCCCTACAGTGAAAACAGCTGGACATGAAAGAGAATAGATCAGAGACTGACCTTGTGCTTGAATCTTGTGAAAGGAATCTGTTGGAAATACAAAGTGTCGACACAGCGAACATGAAAACTCATTAATACTTTCATAAAAATGAAGAGAACTAAAACTCCTAATGAGAAAATCTGTCAAACATACGCTGGAGTAGTGAGATCAAGATCAGGATATATTTAATTTTACTTATTTGATGGGGAAATGAGTTTTGGACTCTGAAGTTACACAAACAGTTTACAAAAAAACAGCAACAACACAGACAAAAAGAACACACATAATATACAAGTACACAAAAAAAACATGTATGGTGTAACATGCTGATACTGTATGGCAGACATTATATATTAATGACATTTTTTGCAATAGACAACATAAATAATGAGAGAATCTACCGGAGGTTTAACTCACACATGAGGACGACTAACAGCAGACGTCCAGCCATCATGAAGCCAAATACTGAGACTAGAAACAAGAGACTTCTGTGTCTGACTATGATTTCACATACAGAACAAGTTCTCAGGAAAACCACAGAAGTGAATCAAACCGACAGAAAGACAACAGGAACACACACACACTTATATTTAGATCACATCTACAGTGTTGGCTTAGTGGTTCAGACAAAAATAAAAGTTTTTCCATCAGTTGCTTTCTTTTTGTAGTTCATATTTTGTTTTATTTGTTGATTTTTTTCTAAATGTACAGGACTAGTGCTGATTTGTGCAAAAAATTTGAAGCCAAACAACTTTACACTCTAATACAGTATTTAGTTTAGGTCTATACTCAGCTCAAACCTGCACACAGGTCTAGACTTATGCATGCAAATGGGGCAAGGGGGCTTTTCAGATTTTTGCAGCTTTTTCCTTTTTAAATAAACTGTATATTCATCTGGACTAACCCTGTAATTGTTCATCATTGTCACAATCACACCAACTTTACATTCACCTGCTCCTTCAACCTCAGAATTTGAAAGAAAGCCATGCAATACAGCCTGATGCAATTCTGACTTCAACTAATTTATTTCCACTTACAATTTAAACACCGACTATCACAGCAACCGTTACACAGGAAAGATCCTGAGAGACAAGGAACAATCTTTATTCTGCCAGTTTGTCCTCGTGTTAAAGCAGACGACATTTCAGACGAGCTAAAGATGCATGAAGAAGATCACAGGATGTCACATTGATGTATCCAGCCAGTTACAAAAAATATGATTAACATTAAAGAGAAAACATCATTAAAAAAAACAGGATTAAATATATATATGAGTCAAATTAAATACATTTCTCGTCGTAGTTTAACAACAGTTAATTTGAAATGCAGTTTAGAACCCACGCTGTGCTTTATACATCATAAAACTCCATTTGAAAGTTGGATCTAACTGCTGGAAAATGTTTGTAGAAGTTTGGTATTATCGACGAATACATGACAGTCAAACAGTCTAGATTATACCAGTCAACTTTAAACACAAGGGTCCCTTTACCAGCAGTCAGGCGGTCTCGTTCTCTTTCTCTGTGCAGCATTAGACAGCTTGTGTTTCAGTGCGGCTGCACGGTGCTGTACACCACACCCTTCAGGGCTGATGCAGCCGGCTCCTCGGAGACGGTGCAGTATAAATGGTACGTGTCCAACTAGGACAAGAAAGAAACCAACGCTCTATTAATGTGTATGGCAAATATATTTAACGACGTCCCTCGTGTCAGACTTACGTTCTCATTCTGAGCCTCCCGCCTTCTTTTCACATCCTCAGAACCTGCACCTATAAGAACGACACAAAAATTACAAATGTTTTGAACTTGTGCAAATATATCTGGGTAGTAATAAATCTGAAGATGCAATGATTGTGGAAAAGCAATTTTAGAGCTTACATATAATAGGCCTAAAACAACCTGTTTGAGGGAGAACAGTGAGTGAACGCCCACACAAAACAAAACTGAGTCTGACTTCATCACACAAGCAGATCAACACAGTTCTCACCAGTTCTTCTTTTGCTGCACAGAGGCGCAGAAACCAGCAAGACGACGCCCACAGTTACTCCACAACCAGCCACCGCCGCTGCAAGCTTCAATATCCACGTTTCTGCTTTTCAGCAATATGAAGCCGTAAACATGCGTCAGTCTCGCTTCTCAAAACGTCCACATGGACCGTGCTTAACTACAGTATTTCAACCAGTAACGTCATTTTCATGCAATAAGGATGTTTCGTCTACCTGTTACTTTATCGCCAGATTCTGGATTCACAGAAGTCACTTTTACATCTGTTTCTTAAAGGCACAAAAACATATTAACATTAAATCTATATGTTCTCTTAAAAGGACACTGATTTAATATCTTTATTTTACTTTAACAATGTAGACCAGTCCAATCAGCAACCATCACCTTATATGTGCTGAGACAGATAATCACGTTTGAACACCATATTCAGTGTTTCACATGTGAATATCAGATACAAACATGTGTATATAAACTTTGTAACGAGGCTGAGTCGTTGAAAAACTTCATAATTACCTGATGCTGGTTTCACTGATGTTAGGAAAGTAGATATTAAGCTAACAGTGTTACTTGATGGACCAACAGTCCAGCCTGGGGAATCAACAAAAGTGCATTTCAATATAGAAATAATAATTAGAAACACATCATTTGCGATTTATTAACGTCACATTTTATATATCTGTGATTTTGTTACCTGATGTTTCAGGACTTTCAGGAGTTTCAGGAGTTTCAGGAGCAGAAGCATGAGGCGTTCTAACAGTCACACCTGCCGAATAAAAATTGTATAACTTTTAAAATTAACAAATATAGTGTGTGATTTGTGATAATGTTCTGGATTTCTATTTGAATGCATGTCCTACCCGCGGTAGTAAATGTCGGCATAGTTTCCACATTATCTATAAAGGAAGATGAATTTGAACCTGTCAATGTCATGTGTGGTAAACTGTGTGTGACTTCATGTTTATGTTATCTCTTGAACAGTTATTTTCACAAAATTAGAAACCAAACTAGCAGCATTTTAATAGAAATGGAGGTTGTAAATCAGTCTCTCTCTCTCTCTCTTTATGTTTGTAACCCCTGGAAACAATTATTATTATAACACCACATCACTCTTCTTGTCCTTGACACTGTATCAATACATGATGATAATATCAGATGTCGCTCACTATGAATGGTGATGGAGGACGTGTCACTGTGTGGAGATGGATAATGTTTCTCTCCGAGCTTCACGGTGTAAAAACACGTCACTTGAACCTCAGCAGGTGATCTCTGCTGAGACGTCTCCAGCAGCTCACTTCCTGTCAGTGTCTGCAGACAAGAGAGGGATCTGACGGTTCCTCCACTGGACGTGAAGAAGCTGCACCGAGGCGCAGAAGCAGACGATGGAGCCTCACAGTTCAGCGTGACTGAGTCTGTCTCATTGATCGCCGTTGGATTCACTGTCAGTTTTGGTGGAAGAGATGCTGAAAATTGAGCAAAGTGAAATTGTAAGTATGAATTTGATTAACTAGCTGAAAATTGCATTTATCTAATAATGTATAATGAGACAGGATGTCTATTCTAAATCGTCTATCTCTTCTTCTTTTTAAGGCCCAACCACCATGTTCTGTAGCAAGATATCCTAATATATCCTAATATTAGTCCATAGCAACAGTGTTTACTCACTTCGAACGATGATGGAGGACATGTCGCTGTCAGGAGACGGAATCTCTTTAAGATAAAAACACGTCACTTTAACCTCAGCAGGTGAACTCTGAGCTGACATCTTCAGCAGCTCACTTCCTGTCAGTGTCTGGAGACAAGGGAAGTGTTTGGCAGTTCCTCCTCTTACTATACGGAAATAACACTCAGTCACAGAGACAGACGATGGAGTCCGACAGTTCAGAGTGACTGAGTCCGTCTCTGTGATCACCGGCGGACTCACTGTCAGCTGAGGCGGAAGAAGAGCTGAAAAGTGTAATATATGTTGTATTACATAACTGAAAATTGCCTTTATTTACAGTTATTCTGATGATAAATGTATTTGTTTGACAAACTTAACAGTTGCATTGAGATGAGAAAGTTCTAAATGAGCAACTGTGATTTAATCATAAACAGCATAGAAAAGATAAGAGTACTGTACAGACAACTATGTGACAAACTGAGCCTACAGTGATAACGTTCTACTAATAACTAATATTAAACTCAAGCACTGACCTTCTGCTTTCATCTCACAAAAGGGATCTGTTAGAGAAGACAAATTAGTTAAGCATGTAATAATAAATAGTAAAGATGTAATGTGAATGTTGTATTTCTTTTGACCTGATGTAAAAGTTTATTAAATGGGCTGACATAACATTAATTTGGCAATTGCAACTAAAATGTACCTGTATTGGTGAGTAACTCCATTTACAATGAAAGAAAATGAAAAGAGGTTCAACTCACACACGAGGACGACTAACAGCAGACGTCCAGCCATCATGAAGCAGAATCATGTGAGCGTCCAAGAGTCCTGCGAGCGCGACGCTTGTGTGTCCGCCTACTTTGACTTTCACATCCATGACGTGTCGTTCTGCAGAACAAGTTCTCAGTAAACCCACAGAAAGCATCAGAAGGGAACCACACTGGCAGAGAGGTGACAGGAACACAGACGCACTTTTACACCTTTTCTATTAAGTCCCAGTACGCGTGGCACTGAATATTTAGATCACATCTACCACAGTGGCGGTTTGCTGGTTAAAACAAAAGAAGTTTCTCCATCAGGCGCTTTCTTATTGTTGTTCATGTTTTGTTTTACTTGTTATTTTCTAAACTGACAGGACTAGTGCTGACAGCTTAATTTAGTCTGAAGATAAACTCCTTAAATAAATACAGTATTCAGTGCAGGTCTATACTAAAGAGGTATTATTTGAAAACTGCACACGCTTGGGGTGTAAACGAACATGAATACATGATTCTGATATGCACAGGTAATGTGCTCTTATGAGATATAAACAAAACATGCATGATTTGTTAACAGCCATGTGAACTTTTGTTTTGCGTTCAGTTCAACATGTCCTGTGCCTTGGTCCTTAATAAAACAAAAGGGAGGTGTCATATGCAACAGCATCATTATGGTTAGCTCGAAGAGAATCAAGCTTAGTCTAAACTGTAGAATGTAGGTCAACCAACAGAGTGTAAGCGTGTTGCTGTTATTATCTATTTTTACATTTAGGATTTCAGTTTAATATTTAGATTTAAGATGTACAGTCTGTACACTCAGTATGTATGAGTACCGCATCTTCACGAGACCAGAAGAACCTGACTTGAAGTGCCGGTCAAACCCAGTGTGATATTTAGCAGGCAGAGGAAGCCCCATCTCTCACCTGTGGGCTAACAAAGAACACGCTTCTGCCTTAATCTACCAGCATGCACTTCACCTCGCTTAACCTGACTCTTGCAGGAAGTAAGCTAGGTTGATAAATAGGCGGTATTCCCCTGGCCATTCAGCATTGCTAATGCTGTTTCCAGCTGTTTAGTGCACTAACTTGTGAAGTGGCCCCAGAGAAAAACAAAAGAAACACATCTGTTACGTTCCCCATTTGAGTTCTAAGGGATGAGGGGAGTAGCAATATAACAATAAGAGAAAGAGAGTCATGGAACAGATGACTTAACAAAAGGATTTATTAACCAGCACGAACGCTGCTACGACAAAAAGAGAAAACGCACAGCTTGGATGCTGCCACTTGGATCACTGTCGGTCTGGATCTCCCTTCCTGTTAACCCCTGTGGCCCCAATCGGGGGATCGCGAACAGCCGCGCTCAATCACCTCGCTGCAGCCGGCAGCACAGGGAAAAAGAGCGGCACCCGAGTGGACACTGGGGGGGGGGGGGGCGACAACAACAGTGACACGACGTCATAACAGATGGTTGACTTATGCTTAAAAGACATGGTTCAAGATGCAAATGCGGTGAATTCCAAAGTAGCAGAGTAAAGATATCCACATTCTATCGAGCAGGCATTGTGCTACAGGTACTGAAGAAGCAAGCTTATGATATTCTATGATGACATCACACAGGGAACATCTTTTCCCATCTTTGAATTTAATCTTGAAAGATTTAAGTTTTGCTACAATCTGGTGTTATGACTATAATGAACTTAAAAAAAAAAAAAAGATGAAACATGGATTAGAAACAATCCTTCAGGCTGTCTGCGTTCTGTTTCTCTACACGGTATAAAAGGTTTGTGCTTCTTCAATGCGGCTGCAGGGTGCTGTACACCATGACCCCCAGGGCTGACGGAGGTGGCTCCTCGGAGATGGTGGAGTACAGATGGTATGTGGCAAACTGGAGAGGAAAGAAACCGACTGTAAGAGCTCTTTAAATCGATAGCTTCTATATTCCATACGTATTTAACACAAAGCTCACTTACGTCCTCGTGTTGAGGCGCTTGCTCCTTCAGTTTCTCAGAACCTGCAAATGTGAGAGAGAGAGAGAGAGAGAGAGAGTTCGGCATTTTCAAAAGCCAACAGTATAGTCCACCTGGTCTATGTTTAGAATGTGACACTCATTGTGCTCCCCTAAATTTAGTCATCTTTAATACGATTTCAGTTATTAAATATTGGCCTAAAACACAAGCCAGTAAAAGTATTATGGGGGAAAAATGCCAGTTTTTTGGGATAAATGCGTGTGTTAATACACTAAAATGGGGTTAGGGTTGTTTGTTGTTGTGGTGCATATTCAATTAAAGTGTATGATTAAAGTTATAAAGGTATCTAACTCTATTAGTCGTGCACCTTTTGCCAACAACTAATGCTGCAAATAAATTGTGATTCTTTTTTTTTTATTGTACATCATATACATAATGTAAAGAATATACTGTATATGTACACATGTAGACATTCATGTAGGTGTAAAGAGAAACGCAGCCCACCAGTAGGACGGTCAGCAGCAGCTACTGAGGTGATCATACTGTAGGTTCCCTCATCGCCTGCAGGGAACTAGGTAACAGGACAGAGGAGAGAGGAACTCAGAAATATATCGACACATTACTGTACTCCATCTTGAGGAGCCTTGCTGTTTGAATGGTTGATAATTCGATTATTTAGGTTGATGTGAATGTTTCATCTGACAGAGAAAAAAAAACATGTATTCATTAATTACCGATCCTCCATGTTCAAGATTTCCGATGCACATTAAGTCATCTGCAACACGAGGAAAAACACACCACCTCAATCCACTAAAAGACCAACATATAAATGCAATATATATACGAATGTGTAAAGAAATAACACGGCGGTGATACCTGACTGCATGTGCACATTACCGGTGACAGGGGCTTGCGACCTATAGAGAAATAAAGGGAAGCGAGTGTTAATACAGAGTGGGTGTGTCCTCGTTACACAAGAAGAAGAATGCACTGTAGGACAATACACATAATATCCAGAGGGATGCTGTTATTTCTCCAAACACCTCTGAGACCACGACTAAAGCTTAGGGTGTAATGAAGATGAGGATGGTGAATGAACTCTCTCCACTCAGTTCAACAACTAACGTCCGGCTGCAGCTATACTTGCAGCGAATGAGATGAACTGAAATGAAATAATACATCAGGCCTCACTCAGGTTTTGCTGTAAAGGTAAAAAAAATCGTACCTCTTGTTCGACGATTTCCCTGAAAAAATGCAAAAGAGAGAAAGGCCCGCCGTTAGTTCGTGAACGATAACTCGGGTGTGTGACTAATAACGTCCAATCATAATCATGCATATGTGGTAATTCATATTGTTGATTAAACAGGGAGTTATGTGCATGCATGTGTTCAATAGTTCTTTATTTGAGAGCTCCTACAAACAGCAGGGAGCAAAAAAAAAAAATCATTCAATCTCTACAGACACAGGAATCAAGTTCTCACCAAATCTTCCTTTGGTGCAGAGAAGTGTCAGACCCAGCAAGAAAACACCTCCCAAACAAGCCGCAACCGCTATGACCGTCCATATCCATATTTCTGTTTTTAGAAGCCACAAACAAGTCAGTTTCAGTTTCACCTTTAACACAGAAGCATGGAGGCGTGTGTGTACCGAATGCCTACTGATGGCACACCAAATGTAAAAAAAAAAAAAATGAGGAGCAATGTGTTGCTTTGTAAAAAAAAGTTTTATAATCACAAAGAAGGTGGCTTCACTGTGACACTTTAGAGCAATAATAATATAGTATGGTAATGTATTCATAGGAGTGTTGATAGTGAAAATATTCAATAAATATTGAAACAAAAAAATAGTATAAAAAGTCAATGTGAATAATCTAGAATATGTAGAAGAGTCACCTGATGTTGGTTTCACTGGTGTTAGGGAAGTAGAAAGAAAACTAGCAGTGATGCTTGATCCAACAGTCTGATCTGGTGAAAGAAGAAAACTGCATGTAAAAAAAAAAAGATTTATTTTCACTTAAATATGACAAAGAAATCAAAAAAGAGTATATTGTGTTCATATTGTATACGTGTGCTCATGTATATGTGTATTTGTCAAAAAGGCTCAAATGTAAGAAAAACATTTAAGAGAGAAAACAGTCATAGCTACAGATAGCATAAATATCATATGTGAATAATTAACGTCTGACTTCATGTATCTGTAATTGTGTTACCTGGTGTTTGTTTTATAGTTACAGGAGTTGAAGCAGGGAGTCTGTTAACAGTAAGACCTGCTGAATAACAATAACAAATAAAGTAAGTGATTAGTGATAATGATGTGGATTTCTATTTGAATGCATGTCCTACCTGTGGTCACAGTGGATGTCGGCTCAGTCTGCGTCATGGTTGACTCCACAATATCTACAACAGCAGAAGATGGATTTGAACAGTGTGGGACAGTATTTGTACAATCGCTGAGCAAGAGAAGAAATTATGATTAATAAATGTCACATATAATACATCTAGAATTGTGTTACCTGGTACTGGTTTCTCAGTAATTCCAAAAGTGGAAGCAGTAGACCAGCTATCAGGAAAATCTGGTGAGTAAATACACACAAAAACTTTAGAAAATGTATTTTATAGTAATATGTGATAATTGTTATAATAAGTCTTACCTTTGATCTTAGTAAATCCTGGTTTTGTGGAGGTCATGCTTGATTCCTTTATCACAATATCTAGAGTAAAAGAAAACAGATGTGTGTCTGTCAGTTTTACATGTGTACAAATAAATAACAATTTGTGTTTTACCTCCTATTTGTGCAGTGACTTAATAAGCAAAGAACCTTTCAAAAAATAATAAGAAGAAACCAGAGAACATGTCTGTTGATTTTAGCCATGGCAGAGGAATGGCCTCAGGGATGGCAATGGCCACTTTGGTCTTTACTGAAATATTTGTTCTTTTTTAATATATATATATATATATATATATATATATAATCTGGAAGTTAGCATCACACTGGTTGTTTTATATATATAAAACAACCAGTGTGATGCTAACTTCCAGATTTGGCCAAGAAAAATATGTAACATCTGCAGCACTCTAATCGGCCTTCAAACATAACTTGTGATGTTTGTCTGAATTTATACATTTACTGGAAATTCACTTTATTCCATTCATTCATTTCTAGTGTTGTGTCACAAGAACAGGTAACATGTGTGTCCATGTCTTCACCAACTCACCATTCAAGCTGGATCGATCACTACGAGCAGACAAAGAGTTGGGTTCACTCCCCAAACTGTAATCACAGCTGGCATCACGTCTTTGAAGAGGACGTAGGCGTCTCAGCAAATCATCGATTGTGACAGTAAACTGGCAGAACCACTGATTGGTTGAGCTCCTTGTCTTCCAGACAGTTGTTGTTGTGACTGGATGACTTGCTTTTCCAAAGTACAGGTTACATCTCGTGTCTTTATGAGCAGATGCAGGCAGAGAGCAAGTAAAGACAACCTGTTCACGGTAAAAATGCTGACGACTCAATTCTGGTTTTTGACCTATTAAGAGAAGAATGAAAAGACCGTCATCATGTCAAACTGTTACAGCTCAGTCATTGTGGTTTACAGTTATCATTGAACATAATCGTTCATAATAACTCTGTGGGAGTGTAAGTTACACTGTAAAAAAAATATTATGCAGAAAGCCTAAATATGACAACATAAAAGGAAACATTTCATCCCACAGGCAGCTTTTTAATGTGACAAAACACCTGAAATATGACACAACGTCATCTAGTTATCGTTCACTAACGCGACATGATAATCAGTCACTCACTTTGGACGGTGATGGAGGAATTGTCACTGTGTGGAGATGGAGTAGAGATATCTCCATGCATTACAGTGTAATAACATTTCACGTGAACCGTAGCAGGTGATATCTTCTGTGACATCATCAACAGCTCACTTCCTGTCAGAGTCTGCAGACAAGTGAAGCCTTTGGCATTTCCTCTCCTCACAGTGTAGAAAAAACACTGATGAACAGGAACAGATGATGGAGTCTGACAGTCCAGTGTGACTGTTTCTGTCTCTGAGATCACCGGTGAATTCACTATCAGCTTAGGTTTAGGTTGATCTGAAAATTCAGAGGTAAACTTATGAAATATTAGATACTGAATAATTCCATTAATATGGAAAAAATGGTGTAAAAAAATAGTCAATAGTAAATAATTAAAGACCATAATAAACTCCCCTACAGTGAAAACAGCTGGACATGAAAGAGAATAGATCAGAGACTGACCTTGTGCTTGAATCTTGTGAAAGGAATCTGTTGGAAATATAAAGTGTCGACACAGCGAACATGAAAACTCATTCATACTTTCATAAAAATGAAGAGAACTAAAACTCCTAATGAGAAAATCTGTCAAACATACGCTGGAGTCAAGATGAAGTTCACAAATAAACAGCACAGGCAATAAGAACACACATAACATAAAACCACCAACCATAAAAAAAAAAAGATAAAACATAAATATGGTATTTCACGCTGATGCTGTATGGCAGACATTATATATATTAATGTCATGTTTGCAATAGACAAGATAAATAATGAGAGAATCTACCGGAGGTTTAACTCACACATGAGGACGACTAACAGCAGACGTCCAGCCATCATGAAGCCAAATACTGAGACTAGAAACAAGAGACGTGTCTATGTGGGCTTCGATGTGCTCCAGAACTCGCTCTCAGGAAAACCACAGCGAGCGTCGACTGTGACTCGCACTAAGAGAAGGACCACAGAAACGACTTCCACTTCACATCTACTGAGAGCAATGTGCTGCGTTTAGATCAGGTCAGCCACAGTGTGAGCTAAATAGTTCAGAAGAACATGAAAGAGGATGTTCATCATTTGTTCACACCTGTACACACACACACACACCGAGCTCGTTCACGGTGAGCTCTGAGCGAACATGACATACAGTTTATTACATTTGAGTCCAGACGAACGCGGAAATCTGCATTTCACTTCATATTTCCAGAATTATCCCCGACAGGTGTTTTTTTGCATCTTTTTGAAAGGCCCGATTTGATTGCAAAAGGTTTTGGTAATAACCATCGGTGGTTCAATGATGGATTATATGATTGGCTGGTAATACAATCACACTCATACAAGTGTACTGGGCGGCCTGTGTGACCTACTGTACAGTTCTCACCATAGCTCTGCAACGCATACACCCGCCACATCAACACCATTCCCCGCTGCACTTCCTTCCCTTTTGCATTTCAGATGTTTTGCCTTTGTATGGATCAATTGTTCTCGCACTGTAGGCTCACAGGCATCAGTTATGAGTATTTTGCACCAAATCTAACTGAATAGTCATTTGCAATAAATGTGCAAAGACATAATTCCCAAATGTCTCTGAGGACAAGAGTCTCAGACTGCAAGTTCATTTCCTATTCTAACGTCCAGATAGCCCTTGATTTTTTTTTGATACCACCACTTGGGGGCGCCAAAGTTTAATATTTTCAAATTCTATATGTGTTTAATTTTATACAGAGGTATAACTGCTGAGAGGGATGTTTCCGGTCATACGGGTTAGTAATCCCTGCAGCAGAAGTTCCAAATTCCATCACTTTTATGTGTCACTGTAAATGATTTATTCTTATATAAAATGTTCATTATTTAAATACACTGTCTGCTTGACCAGAACTGTGCCAATCATGACAACCTGTTGTGTGTTTTCCCAAAATAGCAGAACGGATTATATTCCTTGTTATATGTTTTTTTTAAACAAATGTGTTAAATACCTAATTGTATAAACATGTCAACAATACACAAAAACACATTGTCCAATAAAGCAACGTGCAAGCATTGTCCAATTAATAGCAGACTAAAATAGATTTCACATGTGTGATGATAATAATAGGCTGGACATGAAAAATAAATGTAAGATATCAAGGGACTGATCTTTTGACCTCGTGAGACGAAATCTGTTGGAAATAACAATACAAGAAATATGAATCCAATGACAACTGATAAAACATATTTTAAAAAACGTCAGCGATATACAGAATTATTGCAACATAAATGTGATGCTTGCAAGTAAACATTTACCAATATTTTAATGCACTTTTTTGTGTGTTTCTTAAAGTTTGAAGTTATATGTTTCGAATATGAACATTATTTAGTATTTCTGTAGAATATTGCAAAGGAGTGATTGGACTTTGGGGGTAAGAAGGCACGTGCAAAGATTGGGTCCCCCTAATGGCTCGCACCTGATGCTGATGAGATTCACCTGGTCTCATTTTACCGGAAGCAGCCGCATAAAGACGGAGACCAGCATCGCTCCTCGGCCTTCACAGTAACGTGCTGTTTTTACTGTCTTATTGTCCTTTTTTTTTTGTAGTGAATTCTCAGTTATGCCTCCTAAAAAGACAGCGGCGGACTCCGCGTCGTCCCCCAGCGAAACCCCGGTGGAGGAGAAGAAACCAGGTTTTTTTTTTTTCTCCATTTAACCAGATAACGTGACATTTGAAAGCCATCACTTATAAACTCTCACATTTGCTCTCCAGGTGCTGCGGCGCTGCGCAAACCTGCGACGCATCCCTCCACAGCAGCGATGGTGAGAGAAGCGCTGAAGCAGTTGGACTCGCGCAAAGGGGTCTCCTCTCAAGCGATCCAGTCGTACGTCAAACAACAATACCCCTCCGTGGATTTGATCAGGTTTAAGCACTTGGTCCGTAAGGCCCTGAAGAAAGGAATCGAGACCGGCACGCTGGTGCGGCCTGCCAACTCCACCGTCACTACCGGCGCAACGGGGAAATTTAAGGTAAGCTGTGCAAACACAGTTTCATCAAATGGGGTCAAAAATGACGCGATTAACCGCTCCTTCTTGTCCTCCGACACTAGCTTGCGCCAACTGTGAAGGAGGCGAAGCCAAAAGCTGAGAACGTGGATCCCAATGTGCAGAAAGAAGTGAAGGATGGAGCCAAGAAGCCCAAGAAAGCAGGTGTGAATAAAAACTAGACTACAAGCTGATTATAAGACGTCTTAATTAAGAGGAGTCTGTTTAATAGCCTGTGACTTCTTAAAGGTGCCGCTAAGAAGAAAGACGTGATCGATGAAGAGGACGACGAAGAAGAAGAGGTGAGGCAATGTGTGTGGGGGGGGTAAACTATGACTAGCGTTAATATCTGCAATGGAGTCGACTTACTAAAAGTGACACATGAGGCCATGATCTATAGAAACTCTGGAGTACAAGTGTATGACTGGAATATTACTTTATTTAACCCTTTCTTACAGTGGGTTGGTTGAGCACGTGCTGCTCCACTGCAACATCCTGCCAACCATTCAGGAGAACCAAACTATAATATGAAAATTTAGAAAATGCAAACGTACATTGTTCTGGGGCATGAAGGGACTGCTTGGACTTAATTATACATTTTTGGCAAAAGCCTTGAATTAGTTTTTTTTTTTTTCTTTTCTCTTTCTTCCATTTTTAGGAATCCAAGCCTCCCAAAAAAACTAAGAAAGAAAAGGAAGTTGCTACTGCAGACCCAACTACCTCGAAGGTTGCTCCAGCAAAGAGGCCAAAAGCAAGAAAAGCTGCAGAGAAGAAGGAGGATGATGGTGGTGATGGAGCCTCTGATTCAGCCAAAACGACCTCAGAGGCAAAGGCCGGAAAAGCGTCTCGGAGCAAAGCTGCTAAAGCAGACGGCGACGCCCCGACTGCCAAAGCAACTGTGAAACGAGGAAGGAAGAAAGCAGAATAAATTTACAATTGAGTTATATTTTATACTTTTTCAATAAAATCTTAATTTTTAGACCTTGTGTGCTTTTTAATTTCTGTGCATTTTGCTTGCGTCCAGATATACAGGAATCAGCTACAGCTTGGAACTGATGCTTGATTGTGTTTTGCACTAGAATGATGAAGTGATGCTTGAGTCTAGACAGTTTTATTGATTGTCTCCTTTTTTTCAAGATGTTAAGTGCAGGAAAAAGTCCTTTTGGATACTCTGAAATTGCATCCAAGTACCGCCAGGAGGATTAGAAGGCGTGCGGCTGCATGTTTTCATCAAGGGCTGACGCAATTGGCCACAGTGGACGCACAATGCTGGCCATGAGAGCCAGCAGCAGACTTATTAGTTCTCCAAGAAGTGACCTTCTCCAAACCTTCCAGATGCACCACCTGCTGCTGTTGCTGCTCCAGCTTGAACAGGCGTGGCTGACATGCTTTCAAACGCCTCCTAGGATGGAGACCGAACTGTCAGTGAAGGTGCTCTAATGAATTAGACTTCTGACGACCTGGCTCCAGAGTTCCTGTGTGGTAGTATGCATGAACACTTTAATTTTGGAATATGCAGCATTTAACAAATGACTGAAGGTATTAGAACTAGATTTTTACAAAGGGACCCTCTTCAAGGCAGAGCCCATAGTAGTGCCTTTGTCCTATCAGTGGATGTTGTGCACTACACTACCAAAAACCAGCGACAGTCAGACTGGAGCTTTCCAGATTGACTAAATGTGAGGGCTCATTAGTAACACTTGTGCTTTTTCTTCCATGACACAAAAACTGTCTGAAAGATCACGTGAATATCTGTGGCTTTCATAAGGCTGATGAGCAATCTTCTCCAACTTCTTTCAAATTTTCATCGAGGTTTAGTTCTGTCACGTCACTGAGCTGTTCTAAATGTTCACTCCTGCAAAAGAGTATCAACAGTATCACAAAGACAGGTTCCTTCAAACCCACAGCACACCATGGTGGGCATTAAGCTACCTGCATCGCTCTAGTAGGGCCTCCACTATCACTGCAGTCTTGTAGGATTACGTTTTCAGGGCATTCCTCAAATTGGCCGTTGTTTCCCCAGAGCTCTTGGATCTCATGGAATATAAAACTGATGCCTGGGTGTGATCAGGGGTATTGTCCCTGGAGCTAGGGGGGGGGGGGGGGGTCCTCCATGAGCTCCTGCAGAGCCAGACAGAAGAACAGCCATCAGCTGCCCTGTCCCCAGTACCCTCGTTCCCCCGGGTCCAACGCTCATCTCCCTGGGTTTCATCCAAGTGGTTTTTTTTTAGGGCTGCAATGTTATCAGTGCTTCCAAACTTCTGCAGATGAGGGAAGGACACCACAACTCCAGCTGATCAGTGGAGAGAAGCTGGAGAAGAGCGCCTGTTGTGTAATGAGCACGATTAGGTTAGTAGGAAACGAGGCCTCAACTTCATTTGATTGTGCCAAAAGCAACATTCTTACTCTTTTTTATTACATTAACAGACAGAATTCTTCTTCGAGGTGAGAATCTGAGCATGAGGTCACTATCCTGACCCTTCATCCATTGATTCCATCACAATTAGATGAAAGACGTGTTATTTTTGTCCATTAAATGTCATTTTATAAATACTGGGAGTGTGTGTTTTAGTAACAAAAATACTGAAGGTACCAGGAAAGCACAACTTTTGCGCCTAACCAAACCTGAGTTGCAGCAGAGATTTAGGAGACGACTCAAGACCTGCAATTGAACTCAAATCTGCATGGCCACAAAACGTTAAATGTCGTTTTGTAACATGGATGAACGTAGGCCTACTACCTTCGTTAAGGCGGTAGCTACTTACCAAGTTGTCCATTTCAGTGACCTCCGACCTTGACGCTTCTTAGGTTTAGCTAACGTTACTGATAGCAGTTTGCTAAACTAACATTCTAACTGGCTTTCATGTCATAGAAAGTGAGTTGTGTTAAAACTATTGAATAGATGGAGTTTAGGAACCTCTCACAGTTTCACTCCATGTTAAGAAGAGTTGTTTTTTAATGATTGTGCCTCTCAGATCAGACCTCTTTTCAGGACCGTCTGGTCTACAAACTACTACGTTACTTGACTTACCTCTCCCTGACTCGGACTCCCTTGCTTTTGGCTTTGTTGCGCCTGAAAAAAACAGCATTTTTTTTCTGCACGAACAAGTCAAAACTTCCTGCACGTCAAGCCTGCGTTACTCTCATGGCCTTAAATCCAATTACGTTAACATTTCCAAGGTTTTGGAGGAATAAGTAGTGACCGGCTTCACACTGGCAGCGGCGTTCATAACGCCTGTAAGAACACGAGCGCTCTCTTAAATACGGTGTATTCCTGTATTCCAAACATTGGGTGACCCCGACGCGAGGCCGTTTGTTGTGCGATTTACAATTTAGCAACTTCACGACATTAAGAGACAAACGCAAGTTACTTTCAATTTCACATTTTAAAACAGCAAATTTATTTGTCTTTAAAAAATAAAAAATGAACTAAAAAGTATTACTATTTCATTGTCACTAAGAGAAACAGTACGGAAGCACTGAGTCTTTGAGCGCTTTAATCGCTCTTCAAGTATGTTAATTCAGTTCGTTGATTATTCTTCTGCAGCGGGACAAAAGCCACCAGGATAGTCGGAGCCGGTTGTCCCAGAGGGGCAGGGTCGCAAACTCCGAACTTCAAAGTTCTTGATCGCAATATCCTGGTTGAGGCAGAACCAGTGTTATCGACTTCACACATCCGTACGAGACGAGTCAAGAACCCACTACCATTTGATCCAGTGACAAGTCCGGTTCCAGAGCAGAGCGGAGCAGCTGATGTGCAAAAGCACCCGAGTCTTCAGAGTGTAGTGAGCAGGAAGAGGATGAGTTGGTCACAGAGGTGGACATTTTTAAAAGGGTAAAAGGGGAACAAAAAGAGCAGAGTGGCAAGACTAGAAGAGAGAGAACGTACAAAACAAAGAGAGAACATGGACGACCAAATCAGCAGAACACTGTCAGATCATTACAGTTAAAAGTAAATCAAATCAATTAGCTGTATTAAAAATAGCGGCGACTTCAAAACAATACCACTTGAAAGTAATAAAACTCTGAATTACAATTTCTTCTGTGGGAAAACAACGTCTTCCACATGTAAACAAATTCACTCAGAAGAGAGAAATCAAGTGTGCAGTTCTCTCTGCCCCTCCTTCACTACTATGCCCATTCACCCTTAACAGTATGTGTGCTTGTGCACCGATTGCACCAAAGATAGCAAGCGTCCGACCTTTTCCTGCCCTTATTCTCTGTAGTATTCTTCTCAAAACACCTTTTTCGGGAAGAGATAAAGTGACAAACCTCTGATGCAACCCTCCTGAGTGTTCAGAGAAGCTGCTGAAGAGGCAGAAAAAAAGGGAAGGACTGTCGAGTCTCAACAACTCCCCGTACGGGTTCAGTGTCCTCCCTTTACACATCAGCCCCCCCAAATCCTCCGTCCCCGTCATTATTTAAGTACGCCTCTCCAAGCCGGTCATCTGGGGTGCAGGAGAAAGTGATGCAGATACTCTGAAATGGCGTCCCAGTGCCTCCAGAGGAAGGCGAGGAGGATGACGAGGAGCAGCGTGGAAAGCGTGCGGCTGCGCGTTTTCATCAAGGGGACGACGCAGTTAGCCACCGTGGACACGAACACCAAAAGGACGGCCATGACGGCCAGCAGCACGTTGATTAGTTTCCCCAGGAGAGTCCGTGCCGTGGCGTTCTCCAAACCCTCGAGCTGCACCACCTGCTGCTGCTGCTGCTGCAGCTCCATCTTGGAGATACGCGTCTGACACGCCTCCAGCGCCTCCTGCAGGTCAGAGACAAACGCCGTCAGCGAACTAGCTTCGATGACAAAAAAAAAAAAAAAAAGTAGAAACATTGTTCATTTTTAGTCGAGCTCACCTGAATGTCCCTCGCTCTTTCGTACGACTGGTAAGCAATCTTCTCCTCCATGCTGGCTAGTTCCTGTTTCAAGTTCAGAATTTCATTTTGGTGCAGTTCTGTCAAGTCATTGAGTTGTTCTTCTAAACGTTCACACCTGCAAAACAGTGACAACAGCAGTACATCACAAACAGGATCTACCCGTACGGAGATATTAAGTGTTTAGGATATGATGTGACACCTGTATCGCTCTTCTTGCAAGGTCTCCATGATCATCGTGTAGTCCCGCTGATAGTGGGCCTTCAGGTTTTCGAAGGACTCCTCCAGTCGCCCTTGGTTTTCCCGGAGCTCTTGGATCTCGTGGAGTATGACGTCAAAGCCCGAGGCCTGGCCGTGGTCGAGGGTGTTGCCCTTGGAGCTGGGGGGGCCTCCGGGGGCTCCGGTCGCGCTGTTGGCTCCCGCAGAGCCGGACGTGGCGCTCGAACAGTCGTCGTCGCTGCCGTACTTCGGGCTGGACTGCAGCTGTCCGGTCCCGAGGGTCCTCGTCCCCCCGGGGCCGACGCCCTCGTCTCCCTGGGTTTCATCCAAGGAATCCTTCAGAGCCGCGATGTTGTCGGCGCTGCCAAACTTGTTGCGGATGAGGGAGGCGATTTCTCTCGGCTTGGACACCACGGCTCCGGCTGCGGAATGAGTGGCGTGAGAGAAACTGGAGAGGCCCCCCGTCACCTGTGGACGAGTGGGTTCAGGTGAAGAGGTTAGGCTGCGTCGAGTTAACGATACGAAGACGAGTTTAACCGCGGTCACACTGATCGCTCAAGTATTGATCACAGAGCCTGACAGCTTTAACAGGTTGTCATTTAAATAGGTTTAAACACAAAGAACAACATAGAATCCTGCAGTTTTAGTCTAGTTAGTCATCCATTACTGCAGTAATGAACATTTTCCACCCGTTACTTTTGTGTAGTTTAAGGCACAACGATAACTCCACATGTTGATCTTGTCATACGCTCTGAGGCGTTCCTGCTCGCAACCGAGGAACTAATTCGGATTTCTGCTTTCAAGTGAGACAGCCCCCTTATTTAAGACGACTATGAACTGTTTCATGTGCCAGTGAAGCATGAAAAGCAGCCATTGTTCATTTTAGAACAATTCTCAAACAAGTTGTCTGCTCTCTTGACACCTTTACTTTTACTCAATCAACAAATTTAGATGGAATGCGGTGTACTTAATTGGAAAAAAAGATATTTTTAGTAGTGTTTTTGTCGATAAAACCCCCTAAATATAACACTGAAGCCCCCCCCCCCCCCGGGAAGCACACACCTTGGCTCCGACATCTTTCAGCCCCTGGTGCATGTCTCGGAAGACATCTTTGGGCTGCCGAGGGATGCCGTTGTGCTCCACCTCCCGGAGCTTCCGGTGGTAGTGCTCCAGCTTCCTCTGCAGCTGCTGGATCGTCTGCGCCGACTTCTGGTTCTTCTTCTCGAACACCTGCTTGATGCGAGCGCTCTGCTGTTTGTCCGCGTTGTTGGCGAGTTTCAGGTATTCGGCCACGTTGTCGTCGCGCGCCGTTTGTTCGATTTTGATTTGTTCGGTGAGTTTGAGGATCTTCTGTTGCAGTTGGGCAATGGCCTGCTTAGTCCGCTGGGGGTCCGGGGTGCTGTCAACCACGTCATAGCCATCTGCACCGTAGGGGAGCGCGTTGGGTGACACGGCGGGGCCTGATCCATCATAGCGATCCAGCTGCGAACAGAAGAGAAGGTCATAGGCGAAACATTAAAATCACCGTTTGTCAAGGTATAACACTGGGTGATGTATTGCTGTCATTACCTTGGTGTTTATGACTAGTGCTCTGGTGCTTAAAGTTCTGTCTGATGAGAACCGTTACAGTATCTAACGTGGTTCTAAATACAGCGCTGTATTGGCATTAATATAAGTCACTACGCATTCACATTTCCCAACAGCAGATGGCGCTAGCAGAACAAAGAGATGCCACTTCACAGCTCAAGGACTCACAGGTGGAGAGATGCAGTGACTGTTGTGGGGAACAAAAGCTAAAAAAAAAAAAAAAAATAGGCCAAGTTAACAGAGGGTTGATATGGAGTTATGACTTTTGATTTTAATTTAAGTTAAAAAGGTGCAAATGATGTGAAGGCAAACTGAGGCAACAGGAGGAGAGGTAAATATAAATCTTGGTAATTAACACCAATTAACGACCAATCATAAGAGCACTATTGGAAACTGTTGAGCTGCTTGTACTCTGAAGAACTACTATAAAGTACTTCCAGTTTAAGTGTGAACCATGAAGATAGAGTAAAGCATTGTATTATCTGACAATGTGCGGTACAGGAAGATGGATTTAAAATTCACAGGCGACTAGAAAGAGCTGCCAATGAAGAACTTAACAGAGATTTACGATAAATCTCCCATTTGATTTGACTTAAACTGCAGCTCTCTAGCTCTAACACAAAGACACCGAGCAGGATGGCGAGGGGACGAAAAGACAACGGAGGATAAATGGAGCTCAGTTGACGATTATCGACTACGGAGAACAGGTCATACGTTTCTGAAGATGAATGGTGAACACAGTTATTCCATCTTGTTTATGACATCTGTTGATAAACTTAATTCCAGCTTCCAGCGCGTTGCCAGACCAGCGTGGCGTTAGCCCTGGTTTTAAGACGTCTACCTTCTCCCCATTCGTCATTCCACAGATTCTCCTGTCACACTGCTGGCATCTAGTCCCCTGCTTCAATGGCCTTTAGTGTGTGTGTGTGTGTGTGTGTGTGTGTGTGTGTGTGTGTGTGTGTGTGTGTGTGTGTGTGTGACGACTTTATCATCTGCTGGAACTACTGTGTCAGGGTTGTTGTTGTTTTTTTTAACACCCTTTTACAGTGTCAGCTGTTATAACACGGTTATGTTTCCAGATTTTCGATCAACATTCAGTGTAAGAAGAAAACGTCCCACAAGTTTGAGTTTGTTTAGCCCTGCAAGCCTCCTCTGACCTTAAGTACACTCAGAGGCAGCAAGAGTCTAAATTTAGAGCGGCTTAAAGCACATAGTCACCAACCACTCAAAGGCAATCGCTGACCTTCCACCGCTGACAGCTCATCTCCCCCGTTCACCGGTTCATCCAGGCACATCTAAGCCATTAACGGCCTTTAACACGTTCGCACAATTCACTTAGTTTTGACATTCTTTGCACAGATATTAGCGCACGACTCGGTTTTATCTTCTATTTTTTTTTTTTAACCGCTAGCTTGCAAACAATGCATTGCATGAATGCACGGCGTCTCTTTGCATTACCATTCACATGTCCTGAAGCTAATTTCTCTATGAATGCAACCATTTTAGAATTAAGTTCAGTAAAATAAGGCCATGTTTTGTTATGCGAGTTGTACTGTGCAACGTACAAGGACCAATATTTTAAAAAATAATAATAATAATAAAAAAATATATATACTTATATATAAGTATATTTTTTTATTTATTATTATTATATATATATTTTTTTATATATATATAATTAGGAATTAAGAAGAAAATTAAGAAGAAATTATATATATATAATTTATAATTTATAAAAAAAAATTAAAAATCACAAATATTTGTATATGCTCCCATCATGCTTTGGGGATATGTTGAATCCTGTGTTAACTGCTGGCAACACCGTTTTTGCCCACATTTGTTTACAGCTTTGCAAATTAGCATTTTTGGAAAGTGCTACTGCATTAGCTATTAGCGGTTCCTGAGTCCTCAGTGCACAGACAACAATTACTGGATTACTTTTTATACTCTAAAACACGATGAATAGGAGAATTTATGAGCATTTATCTGTGGTGGACATTGGAGATCTCCCTCCCTGTAAAGTGTAAGTCACGCTGACTCCAGGAGTGCGTTTCATGACTCACACAAGGAGAGCCAATCGATTTTTATTTTCTATTCTCCTTCTCCGTGCGCTCCCACACACTGGCACTCTAGGCAACTGCCTATGTAACCTATATCACAAACCTTGTATAAAACACTGGAATGTCTTCCCACTCTGTAAAGAATGTTGCATGTCCGTGGTTTCTTATTTCTCACCTGGACCACAGAGCAGAACCGAGACCCTCACCTTGTCAGGCTCCTCAGTCGAGTGGTAGCCGGACGTCAGCAGGACGTCAGCCAGAGCCGGGCTGCTGGGCGTGTCTGTGGTCGAGGACGAACGCGGGCGTCCAGCCTGCAGCAGGGCTTCATGGGTGCTGCGCCGGTGGATCTGTGGGCTGCCTTTCTGGGGAGCCTCCCCGGCGCCGCCCACCTTGCTGCGCCGGCTCTGCAGGCTGGTGCCTCGCTTCATCGGTGGAGCGCCTCGGATCTGCTGCAGAACGCGGCTCAGAGCTGCGGGAGGGGCGGAAGCGGCAGGGTTGTCAGAATCCAAAGGGAGGGCCGAGGAGGCCGGAGCGTCCCCTACTTCTGACCCTACATCAGTGGGTTCGGAGGGAGGGGCGCCTGTGCAGGACGAGACAGAGTCATGCGGGGAAACGGAGGAGCGTCGGCGCTGTGGCTGGAAGAACTGCTTCAGGCCATGGCCCAACGCTCCCATGTTCTCCAGGGCATTATGGGTGATTTTGGACAAGCCATGCTCTGACTCCGACGCCCTCCTGCCGACCTCCAGCTCCGCTCGGCCTCCCGCGTCCGGCTCCTCCGGACTCTGCTCACTACAACCCTGATCCATCAGAGACCTCCAGTTTCACAGTGAGGTTCTACTCGGGGGTGCAGGGGACTTAGCTACGTCCCGTCGACACCCCCCCTCCGCCCCCCGCCCCCCCCCTCCTCTGAGCGACTTGTCGAAAGCCGGGAAGCAGAGGGGATGACGGCGCTCAGTTGGGCCTTTTGAGTGGACATGAATCTGTGGCTTGGCTCAATGTCATGCTTGTCTACCACAAAAAAGGAAAATAAAATGGATTATGACATGCAGAAGTGAGTGAAGAACATAAGAAGAAGCAGAATATAAAAACATCCAGCAACATAAACCGGGTTGACACAGACATGAGCACTTTTTGCAAAATATTCATGATCGAAAAAAAAGCATATTTTCTCTCTGCTGAATGAAAACAGCAGGTATCCATTTGAGCTCAACAGCATGCGGCATGTCTGACAGTGCCAACCCAGCAATGGAAAAAAAACAGAAAGTCTACAAAATAAACAAGCTTTGAGAACAGTTTCTGAAATATCAACGTTTGGCATGTTGCACATGTTGAAGGTCAACGCCTTTAGGCTGCTTCTGAATTCACGTTCTATTGTTTATTTCTGGATATTCAAACCTGCACTGTACAACAAGCCCTCGTTAAAAGTTGAATAGCCACATTTCAGAAAGTATCTCACAATGGAAAATTAATAATCAACATAATTGAGAGTGCTTTGATGACGCTAACAAAGAGACTATACAGTGTGAACAAATGTAAATGAATTAAGGTGCTCGACGATCCGCGGCGGTCAGCCTCAACGAGGATTAAATCCTGGAATGTGAGAAGGACCGTTCCGAGACTTTGTCCCTCAGGTGACAGATTACATAAAAGCATTTTGGTTTTACCAACATGTGACGAGACGGTGAGACAGAGAGCAAGAGAGGAGGTGAGATGGAGAGAGAGACAGAACGCTTACCATCAGCCCAGCTTCTCCTCTACTGACTCACAACTCGGGATTGGCTAAATGAACAGAAATAGAAAAGGATACGGGTTAAAAAAAGAAGAAGAAAAAAAAAAAAGAAGCATACTGTAGCATAACACAGAAATACACAGACCTAAACACAAAGCTTCAACTTAGTAGCAGCTGGTAATAATGCATGTCGAGGGACGCTACAGCAGATGAGAGACTTAAAAACCAGCTTCTAACGCGCTGATCGTATGAAATCATAATGAACCTGTGTTTGAAATCTTAAGAGCCAGCAGCGAGCGAGCACGCTATCCTTAAACACAAATATCTTTTACAGCAGGACATGGTGAAAATATTCAAATATTCAAAAAGCCTTAAAAAAAAAAAAAAAAAAAAGGGGGGACGGGTCGGACTACAGCACACGGATTATTTTTGCAGGACAAATGGGGGAAAAACGATTCCACGAGTCAGCACTAAGTATCACTTAACAAGCCAGCAGCACAATCTAGCACCAACAAAAAAAAAAAAAAAAAAAAAAAAACCCAATGAAAGGCTCCATTAGTGGGACGCAGTGACTCACTGCTGCTGGTCCTGCTGTTAGCTCTGCAGTGTCGGATAAGAAAGCACCTTGTTAACGGGTAGGTGGGAGCGTACGGCACAACACATTCAACATGGTGAATACATGGTTACATATTTAAAAACATTTTTATTACTTTTCACTTACTGTCGTCCGTCATCTCACTCGCTGCTCAGAACAAGTGGATCCACATCAAACATCCCTCTATAGGGGCAATACTTAATAAACACACAACTGGCAACTCTAAACGACAACCCCTCAAACATAAGTGAACCATAATGAAGTTATGTTAGACATTATGTGTGTGTGTGTGTGTGTGTGTGTGTGTGTGTGTGTGTGTGTGTTTGTGTGTCTGCTGCTTTAAAAACCTCACAGATGCCAAATATAAGTGCACATTGTACCTGCTGTTGGACATACGTGTCGTAACGTTAATGTTATCGTATATATAGAGAGAGAGACTGTACTGATTTAACACCGCGTCTGAAACAGTGACTCATTTCCTGGTTCCTGAATCACTGATTATAGACAAGAGACGCCGCGGACATTCAGTAACTCGGCAGAGGAACCTCGGGACAAAAAGACGGAGGAACGGACAGACGCGGAACTTTGTCCCTCATCTACAGCGGGAAAAAAAAAAAAAAAAAAAAACAACAACGCCGTGACGTCTTGACTCCTCTCGGGGGCCGAGGGCAAAGTTTTCTTCTCAGAAGTGGGTCAGCCAAACATTCAGCCTGTCACTCTGTGCGCATGCAGCGCTCCAAGGTCACACCATCTACAGAGCGCTGGGCACGGCTCGCAGCATTTGAAGCTTTTCCTTTTTGGTGAATAAACATTCTCTACAAAATGACAGATTACTTCTTTTTTTTTTTTTTTTTGGATCTGGAAGCAAGAGCGTCCTCTTGGGTCATCGCTACGTCGGCATCAGGCTCACATGCTTTGTTCCAACATTTGCACATATTACTGAAGATTAGCATTCGTTAGTTTCAGACTGTGTTCACGAAACGCAACAATGTATTCAGCAGGGAACGTTCAGCATCGTCTTTCTATTTTTCTCATCACCTTCTGTCCTCACATCCAGTCAGAGGACCTTGTAAACTGTAATAGTGTCTTCTTGCAGCAGGTGAAACTACAATTATTATTATTACACACACACACACACACACACACACACACGCACACACACACACACACACACAGTGATAATACTATTGTTCAGCAAAAGATCTATAAAAACAAAATGAACAATTAGCTTTAAATACAACAGAGACACAGAACACTCAGCAAGAGTCCTGGTAGAGAAGCACGTACCTTCAGATGTGGTCATCAGCGGATGATTTTTGTGGATCTATTGACACAGGAAACGGTTTAATCCAAGTGAATTTCCCGCACTGCTTCCTCTGAGTAATTCTTACAAGTGGGAAACCGGTGGGATAGCTGTCAAACTTTAGTCAGCTGTTTCCATGGACATTTAGAAAAATCACATGCTGCAAAGAAAAACAAAAAGAAACACAAGACGGGGTGAGAAACGGTGAAAAAACATTTTGAACACACAGGTGACGTCCCATTTATTAAAATGGCATCGGACCGATCTACTCATCTTCTACTGACGTCTCCAATAACTGCTGTATTAACGATGTACGACAGAGTAGCCTATCGACGTGCTATATAAGCTATCTGTGATCGCCACGGATACGGTTTATCCTCAGCATTACTCACTTATTTGTTCCCCTCAAACTAATTCAATTTAAAAACACGAATCAGCGAAATACACCGAAGCAGAAAAAACTGGAAGTTTGGATTGAACCGTCAGATATTTATACCATCAGATGTTATTTTAGGAATCCTCACATGGGATTCTATATATATATATATATATATATATATATATATATATATATATATATATATATATATATAGAGTAGACCAGAACTAGATTATATGCAGTCTGAGATCTATCGTGATATTAGCCTCCCTGACTGATAATAGTCACCACACATCAATGACTCCGTTAAGATAATAAACCTGACGAGCAAACAAAAAAATTAAAAGTGTATATAACATATGCAACATCTAAACCAACCGGCTCCTAGATCAGAGGATAGGTTTTGCAGCCAGCTTGATATTGTGAGGAAATATAACCAGCAGGATCAGCAGATTTCAGCAGCATCAGCTGGAGGATAAAACCCAGATATTACTATTGTTATTATTATTTTTCATATATTATTATGACACAGACATTTGAGGGTAATATCATGTGAGTAGACTAGAAGTGATCACTCAACACAAACAAACTAGTTCAGCCAGTTTTACTGGAAGCTCATTCAGGTCTGTTGTTTTAAAATAGCAAGAGAAGAACTCCTATCCAGCTTTGTGCAGCGCAGGCCCTCCGAGGCGTTTCAGCTTAATTAATGGTGTGATGTTAATTAATGGTGCCGAACAGCCCCATGGGAATATGTGCAGGGAAATGAACCACACAACTGAGATTTAAGTGAATCAACGATGATTCAGCATCAAAACGCACCGTGACGTTGTCTCGCTGAATAAACACGCGCGCGGATATTCGGTCATACGTGCATTCCGATGAGATCATCGCCACCCAATCAGTCGGAACAATAAAGTTTCCCTTTCTTTTAGACTATTTTGTTAGTCCATGCTAGTTAAAACGCACGCTTTCCATTAAACACGCAAAGGTTAGAGAGCGTACTATCGCCGTGCAGCTCACGGTTAGTTAATTAAATCACTCTCTAGGTTACAGGTGCACTCGGTGTCATTACATGTAAGGTAACAGTAGTAACGCGCCACGCGGATGCTCACCACATTTTTAAAAAGCAGATGAAATAAATCTCGTTCACGAGTTACCGGGCGTTGTTGTTTTTTTTTTTGAGCAACGTTAATAAGTTGCTGAGAATAGTCTTGAGCCCAACGGTTTAACGTTAGCCTAAAGATAAGAAGAGGATGAAATTAGCAGCTCGCTAGCCAACGTCCGTAGGCCTTTAGCTCTTTAAAAAAAAACACACACACACACTCACATGTATCACATAATAGCGGAACACGTCCACGGAGTCGGTCGTGCTGTTGACGGGTGGTGCCGACCGTTGTGGTGGATGAAGTCCGGGTGGATCGTTAACGCCGTTTTGGTGGCTTGTCTGCCCCTCCGGTAGCTAGCAGTACAAGCTAACAGTGGTGCACCGGGAGGTGTTCGTTTTACTTTACAATGCACACCGGTGCTGCTGTGCGGGGCGAGGTCACGGTGTTTAATGGTGTTGTGTAGTTAGGTTAGGTTTACTGAATATGTAGCGTAGCACCTGTCCGACTTACTGCGTCAAACCTTTAAATGATTTATGAGTATTTATATTTTCTTTTTCTTCAAATTGATGGATAACATAAACGCCAGAGCATGTTTTTAACACATTATGTATTTAGACAGAATTAACCTCTCATCACCGCTTTCCTCTGTTAATAAACAAACTGTCACTTTACACTTAACCCCCAAAAATAACTGGTTTGAATATCAGATGGTGCCCATCAATGTAACGTGATACACACTTCTGACTGCTTTACCTGTTCACACAACTTTATAAAAAAAATGTTTTAAAAAAAAAAAGCAGTCCTGCATCAGGATGCTGGTTGTACAGTCATCACATAACCACAGGTGCCATTACTGCTTAGTGATACAAGATGACCCCTCTATCTGTGTGTAACTCCATTTTATAGAAACGCAGACGAATCCTGCCCATAGAGCGGCCCTCACAGGTGTGAAAGCCTCCAAAACACACCGGGGTTGACTCGGATTGGAGGTATTGGGTAAGCCATCTGTCACGTACTCCCACCAGGGCTTTCTTAATCACACCTTGGAGTCTTGTATTTCACGGTGGAGTATTTAAGTCCCGCATCTCTCACAGTGTCGGTCTGCATTAGCTTCGACCCCCCTCTTTGAATTGGTAACATAAGCCGGAGTTTAACTGAGGACAAAAGCCCCAAAAATTGTTCAGTCAGCTAAAAAGTAGTTCAATTTAATCTTACACATCCTGGTCTGACCGATGTGATGTAATTGAATCCGGCTCTGGGTGTTGTCTCCGAAATTAAACCTTTTTTTACAATACGCAATCATTTTTGCTTTTCCTACTCGCTCACGTGTAACTACGTTGTAGCATCGCCCGTCCAGACTACCCTGGGTGGCTAAAACAGGCGCTTACTCGCCGCCTTGGCGACTCAGCCTGTCAGTTAGCAGCCTGGCTAGACTCTCCCTAGCTAGGAAACATCGCTTCGGCCATGGTTTAGCTACAGGGCGCGCACACACACACACACACACACACACACACACACACACACACACACACACACACACACACACACACACACACACACACACGGGGCACCTCGCCAGGCGGGCGGCGACAATTGGATAAACGAGGCTAATCAACCGCAGCCCTCGGGCACATCGGATCACAGCGTATGGAAACACATTTCATTCATAGAACGGTGCGCGAAAAAAAAATGTGTTGCTTTGCTGGCTTCAACTTACATGGGCGCTGAGAGGATTGTGTTGATGACCGTTCATTTCTCCCGATGGTGGAACACTCCCACGGTGACGTCAGACAGCGTGCTCGACGTCCGAACAGCTGAGCGCCAGGCAAACCGTCCCGTATGATCCACGCAGGTGATCCAGTTAAATTACAATTTGATACATTTTAGGATTATTGTTGGAGATTTGGACACTGAACGTGTCCTCGGGGGGGGGGGGGGGGTGTAGCTACTTTTGAGGACACTCGGGTCATGTCCTCGGTATTTTTGTGTGTTATTGTAAGTGTTATCAGACTCAATATGAATACTTTTTAACAGTTCTTAGGGCAAGAAAGAATTGTCAGTAAGCTTCTTTTTTTTTTTTGCCCACCACAGTGTTATTCCAGGCATTGCTGAGAAGGCTTTGAAGTATGTAGAGTAGAAATTATGCGCACTATTTGTCAATAAATCAAATTAGTCAGCAACTTGTATCATCATTTTATGCAGACCAAATAATGAATCTAGAACACAATAGATGAATCCGTAGTGAAAACAGGTGCTAGTTGTTGACCTAGAAACATTCTTCATGCAGAGAAATACAATTTACAGAAAACATCATAAATAATATATTAATAATCATATGAAGAAAAAAAAGAGAGACACTAAGACATGAACTCAGCTACAGCCCTGGACGTCTTTACCCATCAAAGTGTTTTCTTTCAAACATTAAACAAAAAAAACAGTAACTTATTTACTTAAAATAACATTTTAAATTCCTCTTACTACATGCAAAGCAAGAAACGCTCCCTAGAGAGTCTGTGAGGGAAACCAAAATGCACAAAGGGGAGTCAGTGAAGCTCCTGGAGACCGTCAGCAGAACTTTTACCGGTTTCATGCTGCAGATTTTGGCCTTTGATGAGAAGGGAAAAGATTAAATGAAGGCATGGCACGGTACAAAGGCCGACATTGATGCTGTTCAGACGGAGCTGGGTGTGCAAGAAGATCAGGAAATACTGGAATGGGAGTCTGCTGAGGAACATAGTGTGCCGGCATAGAAGGGTGTGGGTAATAAAGGTAAATAGTCACATTGGTTGATGTGGTTTGAGTTGTTTGTCTATGAGAGCGATACTTAGGAGGATATAACACAGGGAAGTGGTAGGTCTGAGGATGACCATGATGTGGTTTGGGCTGCTGGATTACAGGTTTGGGTCTCTGAAGAGCTTGAGGTTGACCTTGTGGAGGCTGCAGGTGTTGTGAGAACAGCAAGAAAGGATATTGAGGGGGCATTGGAAACTGGGGAACACAAGGCTTCCCATCATGCTTAGGGGTGGAGGCCGGTGTGGTTAACAAAACCTTTGTGCTAGTGGTAGAAGGAGGAGGAGGAGGAGGAGGAGGAGTTGGATGGAAAATTCCAGGTACCATGGGGAATTGTGGGGGGAAAAAAAAGGTCATGGATACTCCGGCATCTGAGGTAGTTGGGCCGGGGGAAGCAGCAGTGTTTTTTTATCAGCAGTAGATTGTGGGCCGGGAAACCGACGGTGATGAGAGAACTGTGGATACTGAGGTGTAAATGGGAATGCAGGTGCAGGTGCTGAGCTGCAGGTGCCTCTTGGTATCGACGCATAGTTGTTGCTGCTGTAGGCTCGACGTCCAGTAATGAAAGGCATGAGACCCAGAGCGCAATATCCGCCAGCAGAAGATGGAGTAAATGCTTCTCATCCTGCAAGGAAACAAACTGAGCGAATCAAAAGCATGCGTCCATATCGGCTTCCATTTTTAACCACAAGAGGGCCCACCCTACCTTGATCTTTCTGCACAAGCCTCTGGTGTAGGGTGCAGTGAGGGTCAGTCCTCCAGAGAGCACTTTAATAGCAAATTCAGTTATTTGTGTATTGGACAAAATGCCAAACTCCTTATATTTGTCAAACCGACCACTATCCACAAGACAGTGAGGAGCTCTGACCCGTTTCACCTTCAGAGTCAGCAAGTTGTCGCTACAGTGCTCTGATGGATCCATGTGCTTCAGTTTTGCAATCATCACAATCGTGCAACACTGGAAAAAAAAAAAAAACAAGCACAAATTCGGTTTGGTGAATTCAAAAACACCAGAGAGCCATAATTAAATGTGACGTCGCTCATTTAAAACTGATTCATGACTCATGTTTAATGAAGGATCTGGAGGCGTTTTTGAACAGTCGTCTCAATATTTTGACAAGTATGTCCAGATACAAGGACACATATGCAGGCTACGAGTGTATTAGTGACATGATACATCCACGATGCATCCCAATAATCATTGACGCATTCCTCTCAAAGCCTACAAACGGAGGCCTTTGCACAATCAAACAGCTTGTCTGTAATTATGTTGTACAGAAGTTAGAGTCACCGTGACCACAAAATACAACATATGACTTCTCCAAGGCATGAGTACGTCAATTTTAGACCAACACAAGTAAAGCAGTTTTCTGCTTAGATGAGGCCGTCTCTTGCGAGAGTGTTGCTGTCCGCATTATGCGACCGTCACTGCATGAAGGATAATAGAGAGTGGCTAGTTAGAAGTGGTGCTCCTGACACAAGAGACAGCTCAGAGGTCTGTGACATCATCTTCAGATCAGCTGACGCATCACTGCCGAGAGAGGTACATTCTTCCTTCTGATGTGCAGCAGCTGGAGACCCAACACTGCCATTATAGTCACTAGTAACACTGGGTGACTGACTCCGTATCCAACTTCCACCAGTAGCCAAGATAAGCTAGAGGTAAAGTTATTGTTCCACCATTTCCATCGGTTGGTGTCTGCGCACACTCTGCTGTTACTCGCTTTGCACGCTTCTCAATCCGCTGTGAAGGAACCCACTGAGGTACAGAAGGCCTGAGAAGCGGATGTAGACGAGAGAAACACTTGCCGAAGATTCCCATGCAGAGACCCCAGCGTAGGGAGAGGGTCTGTAGCAACAGAGGGGAGAGCTGGCGATAAAAGTTGGTACAATGCGATAAAGCCGGCCCTCCAACCATCCATGGGTGCTACAGCTTTAGCGGTAGAAGTAATAACTTCAACCCTCCTGAGTGTGACCAGAGCGAGGGAAACCTGTGCCCACAGAAGGAGCTGCAGAGGAACATTATGCAGTGCTGCCAGAGGAGCACGAGAGAGGATCTGATGGGTGCCAGAAGGATCGAGCAGAAGGAGGACACCGCGCAGACTACCACTCAGGATCAGGAGAGTGTTTGCCAAAATCAGGGCGTCACAGAGGGGGGGGGGGGGGGGGGCCTGGCAGTCCCACAACTGCCAGGGCTGAGCCATCAATACGAAAAGGGCTGGCATATCCAAAAGACATGTAGTTCCCAGGAAACATGCCAGTGTGCGGCTCGTGTCGTCCCAGAGCAGACTGGTGCCATTAGAGTTCGTGAGAACAAGACTCCTGTGGCATGATGAGTAGCGACGAGAAGAGGTTAGAGTAACGGAGAGCAAAGAAGAACGCCAAGTCCAAATCCCCAAATCTGTAGAACAACAAAGACAGAAATGAACAGTCAGGCATATCAGACTGACATTATATAGATCACATTAATGTGACTATTCCACTTCAAAATAGACCCTCATTATACATCAACGGAATGTATTTTTACAGTACTCTATTTTATATAATTGCAAATGAGTTGATGGTAGAACGACTTTAAAGAGCATTGAAAAAGCTTTAGGCGCAAGGTAGCCTCTAAAACAAAGTACTCTACCTATTAACAGTCGTCTCACAACATTATCAAAACACAAAAAGCCCATTGCCGAAATAATCGGTCCTTTTAAACTAAACTAAATGTTGATTTTAAATGCTCAATAAAACCAGATAAGTCAGATGTACCTGAGATTCCTTTTGCTCTTCTTCTGGGTAGCACTCCACCTCTCGATGCAGTGGAGTCTGATTTCTGATACACAAAGAGCATCACGGTGAGGATTGAACCCACGATCGTGCTCACAGCCATCAAGCTGAGTCTTATTCTATTACTGCACCGGCTGGTTACTTGGCAGCCTCCCATCCTGATGTCACCTGAACAAAAACAGTTGCAAAAACCAAAATACCAGGGCCAATACTGGGGTTGGGGAGAAATGCATTAATACGCATATTCTGAGGGGTTATTGTTTTCACATATGTAGATTTAAAAAAAAAAAAGAAACATTGTGTAAATAATTGACTATTAATAAAAAAAAAAGCCCACACGCCTCACCTACCGTTGCCCAGCTGTGTTAAGGTGAATCCCTTTTCTATAGGATTACATTAAGTAGCACAAAGTCACGTGAAGTGATAACGTGAAGCCAACTAGACACGCGCACTCCAGCATTGTTTCACGACGACTCACTGGCTCAATAAACGTATGCACATGCGAGGGACAACCATGACATGACATAGGGAGAGTAGGCCAGGTTCGATGCATGCTTGTGCGTCAAAATGACATGCAAAAGTCACAGTCGCCACTTAGATCAACGTTAACATGTGTTCACTATTATTGTAAGCAATTTTATTTGGAGAAAAATATGAAGGATATATGTGTATTACTCCCTCCACCGCTTCCACCAGAGAGCCCCTGCAGTCTGCAGTGAGTGTGGGAATTAACTCTTTGCTATCCAGTGTGTAGAGGGCATAGCCTATGCACACAGTACATCTGTGTCGGTCCACCTTAAGACGGGCAAGAGGCAGTTTGTTGTGGGGAGAACTGTGGGAGGCCCTCAGCAGCACATGCCTGGCTCTTTAAGGCAGACTGGGGAAGTTAGATTTTGTTAAAGGTACATGCATTCCAATGTTTACCATCACCAGAACATCCCTGGAAAGCATTGTAACACTGCTGCAGTATGGATATTTTCATGTGTCAATTTTAAATGACTCAACCTGGAGCTTAGTTTTCAGAGCCTTGTATAAAAGATGGTGATAAGGGAGGTAGTCTGACAAAATAAGGTCCATTTACTTGCATCTTTCTGAGCTTTTAAAGTCATTTCACAGGTATTGTGGCATGTAGAGATTATTATGAGGCCAATGCACAACAGAACTCGGCAGAAGTGTCAATTTGGATTTCATTTTATAGAAAAAAAATCACTCAATAAATGATTTAATTCAGATTTAATATCCAACTAGCTATCTGTCTGACTTTCCATCTGTCCTCTTCTATTATTCCCCTACTCTGTTTTTCAGTGCCAGACAATAAAGATAACATATGTGTGTATGGTCATATGGTAATATTTCATGGCTCTAAATCACCCAATAATTGTTTTGGGGATTTTTGATTCAACAAACAAATTATGAAATATGATGAAGCATCATTATCCAAGCCTACAGCTTGTCTGTAAACCTGTGGCAGCATGGCTCGTCTAAATGCCATGATGCCACCTCTCAGAATGGGAACTCTAGTTAACAGGACACAGCGGCAGGCCGTCACTGGCTGAGCAGTCTGGAGAGGAGTCGCGTTATTTTTGGGGCCTAACTTCCGTCATTTTCTATCTCACGGGATAAACACAGTGGAGGTTTTCGCATGTGTCGCTGTGAAAGTGTAGGTTTGCAGTAATACCACTCGGGGTTCAAGTGGATTCATAAATCTGTGCTTTGCTGGAGCTGTGAAACTTGTTTTTCCACCGTTGCGTGCGTGGATCTCTCACCCTGAAACAAGCAGACGTCAGACCTCGCCCGCTCGCTGCTGCTGCTGTTACATTTTTTTGTATCGCAATCTAATCACCGCATTGTTTGCGGGATTATACCGCCGCTACACGCGCTATGTAGTTAAGTGAACGGTGTGGTGACGGTAGCTGTTAGACGTTTATCGGTTTTTTAGTTTTAAACGCCGTGCCTTGGCGGAAAGGAGAGGATTTCGTTTTATTTAAGGTAGCATGACAGGATCCAGAGCCATCGAGCTAGCTAGCTAACGTTAGCACGACGATTAGCTAGCTTTATGTTACGTGCAATGAATGGACTGCTGCTTTAATGTGTTTAAATGTGTACTGTGAGCAAATCGCATTATTTATACTAATTAGATATCGCAATGGCTTTCGGCGGTGTTAAATACAGGTAACGGTTGCTAGCAGGCAAACTATCCATACGGGCTGTGTCCAAACAGTGCCTTGCTAACATCGTGAAGCTAACGTGCTAACCACTAGCTGGAACGTTGACACCATTATTAAACAGTCGGGAGACAAAGTCGGGCAACTATTTTGTTCGCGCCCTCTGAACATTTGACCAGAATCGTCGTTCATATTTTAATAATTTAACTAAATCCGTGACTGTAATGCCTAACTAGAAAAAGTTGAAGCGTAGCTCATTTATTGTGTTACAAGCCAACATGCACTTTGTCCCGTCTACTATGTTATACTAGCGTCCACCTATTAAACCAGCAGAGGTTTAAATACAATCAGCCAATTATGTAATGCCTATATATATATATTTCTGCATACAAGTATTCTTCATTAACGTTATATGTGTTTTCGATGCATTGTAAATGTGAGCGGGTTTTAATTACATTCTCCAACTGTTGGAATATGCATCTTTCTAGGTCATTTGAGGATGAACGAGCAGGACAGTGGAGTGGTTTCCTTCGATGAGTATGTGCGGCAGAAAGCCCGCACGGTCCCTCAGCACAGGATGAAGGAGTTCCTGGAGTCTCTCGCCAAGGGCCCAGAGGTGCTGCAGGAGTTCAGCCAGCAGGGAGGGGCCGCCACCACCACGGCCATGGTGTACCAGCAGCAGGATGCCAACTGTGTATACACAGACAGCACGGAAGTGGCTGGCTCTCTCTTAGAGCTGGCTGGTCCGGTAAGACCTGGTCCCCCCCCTCCTTTTTTTTAATATATATTATTGATTTTCTTTACTGTGCTGCGCTTCATATATGTGCATGCTTTATGACCGGTACAGGTGACCTCGGCAGAGATTTCACCTCATCTGTCTGTGCATCAAGAGTCTGAGCAGCAGCTTCAGGTGCAGGTTAGTTTATATGCCAACGTCTCACGTCTTATGTCCTCTCATACTGTGTCTTTAATGGCACGAGACAAATGGGGTCCTGCAGGGCCCAGAATCACGAATCGCTGCCGAGAGGGGAAACGAATAAGAAGGCGGCGTGGTGTTTTGAGTCTTTAAGTTAAAGTTGGTGAAGTCACTTTGCTCCCTCAGCTCTGATACTTTCACCCACTTAATGTTGAGAATTCTATTTAATGCTTCTATGTAATGATACATCTATATTACAGTTAATATTCATATTTTATTTTTTTTTACTGTAAGGTGCCTCGTTAATCCATTCAGTAAAACATTTACTTAATTCTTGAATCTTTTCCTGCTGGTTATTAGCCTCCATGCTTCACACTGGTTGTTAGGAGGCGTGTGGATACACATTACAGTGGGATAAATCATTCGCCTTCTCTCTACTGCTGCACTTGTGATTGTCGCTCTGTCCTTCATTTTTTTTTATATATATATATATATATATATGTATGATTTAAGCCAATCGTGGAAAATTCCACAATTGACAATTACTCTATTTTGGAATTTCACTGCAACAAAAACATGCAGTTGTGTCACTTTTTCTGTGGAGAACAAACTGTTTGTCCTGCTACTATTGTAGAAGAGCAGCTTCAACATTTATCATCAGAAATGTTATTAATTTAAAGATAAACTCACTTCACCATTAGAAAAAAAGAACTCCAGATTGTATTAAGCCATTAGCCATTCATTGATTTGACTGCTGACTGGCCTGTTCGTTTTCCCCAACTCTCCCTCTGTGCCAGGTTCAGATTCAGGAACAGCAAGGCCAAACAGTTGGCCAGGTTCTTCAGGTGGCCTCCCCCTCTCAGCAGGACCTGCAGGGAATCTCAACAGCCCACTTTGTCCAGCAGGGAGAGCTCACCGAGGAGCAGCAGCAGCAGGTACAGGATTTATTCAAGCAGTCGCCCACATCGAGCGCGTCCAATGTGATGCTGGCTTGTGACCGTGTCGTCTGTGTTCCACAGATTCAGGCGCAGCTGGTTGCGGCTGTAGCCGGAGGACAACAAATCCAGTTGTCAAGTGGACAGCAAATCCAGTTACAAGGAACGCAGCATATTCAGCTGCCGGGCGGCCAGCAAATTCAACTTGAGGCGGGCCAACATATTCAACTACAGGGAGGCCAGCAGATTCAACTACATGATGGCCAGCAAATTCAGCAAATCCAGCTCCAGGGAGGCCAACAGATTCAGCTCCAGGGTGGCCAGCAAATACAGCTTCCCGGTGGCCAGCAAATTCAGCTACAGGGGGGCCAGCAAATTCAGCTACAGGGTGGCCAACAGATTCATTTGCAGGGTGGCCAACAGATTCAGCTACCTGGTGGCCAACAGATTCAGCTCCAGGGTGGCCAGCAAATTCAGCTTCCTGGTGGCCAACAAATTCAGCTGCAAGGTGGCCAGCAAATTCAGCTTCCAGGAGGCCAACACATTCAGCTACAGAGTGGCCAGCAAATTCAGCTTCCAGGCGGCCAACACATTCAGCTCCAAGATGGCCAACAGATCCAGATTCAGACCATAGAGGCCATGTCTCATTCGCAGCAACAGGACTCTCCCAGGGAGGCAGAGAGGAGGTCCGCCACGGTCTCAACTGTCCTCCAACCGGCCAAGAAGCGCAAGGTGGATGTCCCTCTTTCCGTGTCGTACGCTGTCCCTCAGGGCCAACAGGTGGCCACAGTTCTAGCCATCCCTCAAGGGCAGCAGCAAAGCTACGTGTCCCTACGACCAGATTTGCTCACTGTTGACAGCGCACAGCTGTACAGCACAACGGGAACAATCACAGGTCCCACGGGCGAGACCTGGACCATCCCCGTGTACTCCACTCCACAGCAGCAGGGGGTGACTCACATCGCCATCCCGCAGGACACGTACAACACAATGCAAGTCACCACCACCAACGGTAAGGACAAGATGTCCCCCAACTCCTCATCGCGGTCCACAGACGTGCAGTCGGCCTCCGGTGGGACACAGGAGGAGATCGTGCAGACCCTGTTCCCGGCTCAGTTCATGAACGGGAACATTCACATCCCCGTGGCGGTGCAGACTGTGGGAGGGACTTACAACGCCACACAGTCGGTGCACATATGGGACCCGAATCAACAGCAGGGCCAAGTAGAAGAGGGACAAGAGCAGCAGCTCCATCTGCAGGTTTGAGCTGATCCTTTCATTAGCTGATATCTGTCCAATGCAGTGCACCTTGTTTTTCCCCCCAATAGCTCAATGCATACAATAAATAAGCAATCTTAAAATATTTCTTATGCTGGGATGAGGATGAAAAACATGGGAGACGTGTATCATTAAAGTCAGGAAATACTGTCAGCAATTCCCCCCCCCCCCTCACAAAGCACTAACTGCCGTTTTTTTCTTTTGGCGTCCTGCAGGGCCACATGGAGACGGAGGGTCACGCTGAACCGCCTACAGAGATTATGGTTCCTATCTGCCTAAAGCCAGAGGAAGGCCTGGAGGTCTGGCGTCTTTGGGTGAAGCGAAAAAACACGGAGCTGAACAAGCAGGAAAAGACCAAGCTTGCGCCGATAGGACGTAAGTCAACGAGCAATCGCTGGAACGACTCCCAACAACGCCGATGACTTTAAACTTTCAGTATGTTTTGAGAACCAAGCACGTCTCCATTAGCGGCGCTAACTCCTCTCTGCTGCAGGTCGTCAGCCGCTGCGTTACCAAGAGGACTTGGTGTCCAGCGCGGTCGCTGAGCTCAACCTGGGCCTCTCTCTGATGACGCAGGAGGCCCGAGGATCGGACGAAGAGCAATTCACATCCGATGTGCTGTATTATGTTTTTTTGTGTATACAAAAGGTCAGTATCCCAATGCTCCACGATGTACGATGCCAAAAGCCTGTCTCATTTAAGATTTAACCACACATTTTTATTTTTATTTTTATTTTTCCCCAGTATCTCTTTGAAAATGGACGTGTGGATGATATTTTCTCCGATCCGTATTACACACGTTTTTGTGGGTGCTTACACAAAATTCTGGATGGTTGGAAACCCAGTGTCCATCCTTTAGGTGGGAGAGAATGATCAACATTCATAGTTTCTTTAATTGTGTTCTGTAGAAAGAATTTGCTGATTGTGTGTTTTTTTTTGTTGTTGTTTTTTTTCCGTCTCAGGTTACGTCATCCCGAGTCACGTGACGGAGGAGATGCTGTGGGAGTGCAAACAGCTCGGTGCTCATTCACCAGCCACGTTGCTCACAACTCTAATGTATTTCAACACTAAGTGAGTGACCTCGTCTCGGCACCGAATGACCCGAATCTGTTCCCTTTTTAATGACGCGGACGTGTATTTGTGATGTAATTGCTGTGTGTGTGTGTGTGTGTGTGTGTGTGTGGTTGGTTCGTCTCAGGCATTTCCACCTGACGACACCTGAACAGCACATGAAAGTAGCTTTCTCCAAGGTCCTGAGACACACGAAGAAGAACCCGGCGAACGCCAAGGACAAAGCCACCAGCATCCGCCTTCTCAAAGGACAAGGTCCGAACAGCGCCGGACAGAAAGGTGCTCAAAACAGTAAGCCGCTCGCTCGCGTGAATCCAGCTGTGAGTCGCAACCCTCTGACAACGGGTGTTGCTGCTGCTTGACCTTGTCGTGTCCGTTTCAGGAACCGACGACATGTACGAAGAGCAGATCGAGGATCCTGAGAATCCTCTCCGCTGCCCCATTAAACTTTATGACTTTTATCTCTTCAAATGGTGAGCGACTCAACCGCATGTTACTGGATCGTTCTTCAGTGTAAAATATACTGAACTCCCCCTTTTCTTTCTTTATTCAACCGTCCCTCTTTTTTTCCAGCCCTCAAAGCGTTAAGGGACGCAACGACGCGTACTACATGACTCCGGAGCCCGTCGTCGCGCCCAACAGCCCGATGTGGTACTCATCTCAGCCCCTCACGACTCAGCAGGTGGAGCACGTTCTGGCCCGCATCATCGTGGTCCGAGAGATCCAGGAGATCATCGGCATCGGTCCGGACCTCATGAGCTAAAAAGGGACTGACTGGACTCGTGGGAACTTGGTCTCCTGTCACTGATTGTTGACTATGCAGTATCCATCCTGATTCTATAAACCACAATGAGCGTCATCTCAAATCAAAGGGATCAATCATTATTTCTCTCTTGAGGAGTGCGTCACAACAGCAAAGATGGGGTTTTTTTTTTTTTTCTTCTGTTTTTCAGCTGATTGGTTGGACTGTTCTGTCTCTTGACTACCTTTGTAAGCCATTGCCTCTGTAACCTTTAAACTGGCAAGTAAGGGAGACGTTAGTCTCGCGCCACGCTGGACTCCGATTGACGTCCCTGTCCTCTGCAGAGACGGTTTACTGTAAAAGTATCAAAACAATACGAGGATATTTAACCTTTCTCTACTTAACCTCACAGACCATTTACCAAATAGTCTCTTCAAAGTCCAACTCCATGACATCTTAATGGACGATTACAGGGACCACTTCTCACCACTTTTATTTTTATTTTTGTTTTTGTTTTTGTATACTGACTGCATTTTGGATCATGTATTGATACGTTCAAAGCTGAAGAACTTGTGCCTGTTTTAAAAAAAAAAAAAAAAAAAAAGACGTCATAATTTACGCTTGTGGATCTTTGAGTGAGTTGATCCTCAGATAGTCACAGTGTGTGTGTGTGTGTGTGTGTGTGTGTGTGTGTGTGTGTGTGTGTGTGTGTGTGTGTGTGTGTGTGTGTGTGTGTGTGTGTGTGTGTGTGTGTGTGTGTGTGTGTGTGTGTGTGAGAATCCTTGTATCAGAAGTCAGGACAATTCAAAATTGAAGAGTTTTTAGCGCTGAGCTGTCTGTGGAAACGCAGCTCTGACCTTTGAAATGAGGATTAGTTTGAGGCCTTTTCAAGAATGACTTGTTGCACCAACATCATCCAAACCCCCATCGGTGCCTCCCGTGAGATGAATTTGAGTTTGGATTACTACATTGACGAAAATAGTTGTGAAAGTTTTTTTTTATTATTATTACTAAAATTGAGTTGTATGGCACTGTTCAGTCATTTTCCGTCTGATAATTTAATTTAACTTCACAACCGTAAACAAAGGTTTACGATCCTCAAGATAATCTTCACAAATGAACACAACTATAATTCATCTTAGTGACACGTTGACCGTGTGACTCACACAATTCAGTCAGTGTTGTGACGTGAAGGTGAAGGTTGAGGTTTCACATACAAACATTTTCTACCGCAGAGAAAGACGAAAGGCTTATTTATACCCGATATCGGTAACTCCATTGACACGCCCATTTTGTTCAGAACATCTGAAGCGTGTGTAGAAATGACAGCAGGATGATCGATATGATGGAGGAGATTTGAAGCTAAAAACTTTTAAAAAAAAAGACTAGAATTACCACAGTGGGGTTGTATGCCTCCTCCAAACCAGTCTGAACAAAACGCCTCGTCATGTTATCCGACTAGACAGTCATTAGTAACCTATGAATTCTTAAGTTCATCCTTGAGTGCAAAGTGGAAGTTTGTGCCAAATTTCTAAAGAGTTTCGCTGAAGGCATTCCTGAGATGTATCGCAAAACGGGACGGAGGCGAGGTGAGGTCACAGCGGGGAGCGAGTCAAAACGTGGCAATGAATTTATGAACATATTACCAATTAAGGAGCATCATGGAGGTCCTGATGTCTGGAGGATGGATCAATCGTATGTTCATCGTTGACCGTGAGTATCAACTTTGGTTTTTATCCATAAATGATTTCATATTCCTGTGGGTTGAGGGTTGATGACCCGACTCCTGCGGTGGATAATATCAGAGAATGTCTTCTGATAAAAAAAATACACAAACTTCACAGATACCGAATCTGATTTTCACATTAGCATTGAAAGCAACACCTTGAACAGAGTTAAGTTTCACCCGTCATGTGATCATCCAAGTCACGTGATCGCCTCCCATTGGTCGTTCACACTAAATAAGTGTGGCCACACCAGTTTTGACCTCCAGTGGTTTGAACATGTTGACTCTTTTAAAGATTTAGCAACTGTAATAACGGCTTTTTAATATTTCCTTCCTCGTTGTCTCAGATTTTATAAACGCCATCACGGCTGGCTGAGGGACAGACCGGAGGCTCTCGGGACCGTCTTGGCGTCTCTCATCTGAGCCAGAAGAGGAACACGCAGTACATCTCGGCAAAGCTTTCTGTTCCTACAATTGTGGAGTCTGTGAAGCATCAGGGACCTGAAGTTATCCTGGCCAGACGGGCCACAGAGGGTCATCCAAGTGGCAAGAAATGGAACTTGTAAATATGTCATGATTATAGCAGTTTAATTGGATGTACACTATATAAAAAACATGAGTAATATCAAAGGTGAAATGTCATTTATGAATGTGGTTAGAAAAGCTCCTCACGAAACGCTACGCATATGAAAGGTTTGATGTTAAATAACTACAACATGTGAAAACCACAGACTGTATAAAATATGGTTATTTAAGGGCAATAATGGAAACACGTTTCTGGGTTTTAGGACCGCAGCACTCTATCATTTTATTTCCCATTGAACTCAATTGACACACGTCTGACGTCCTTCCCAGCTGACGTCCGACACATTCAGACGTCGCTTGGATTGCTGAAGCGGTTATTAACGGTCCTTTTCATCGGGAAGAGATAGTCGCAGTCGAGTCAACGTTTGTGTGAAGTACTTCGGCAGGGGACAGGACACGCTGATGTCGGCTCCATGGGTTCCCGGCAGCGTCAGATGTCGAGCGTGAACGTGAAGAGGGAGGTACCGGATCTTGCTCTGTTCCAGGCCAAGCTTTCCCAGCACACGTTCTGGTAGTTTCTGTGCACCAAAAAATGAACAGATTACTGACTTATTACGTGAGATATATATATAGCGACAGAAACTGAGAAATGTAGGTCCTTCTATCCTAATTGTGTATGTTTAATAATACACCCAAGTGCAAGCAACAAAAGCTTATTTTCCACCCTCGACATGCTGGTGAGTTAAATGACCCAGCAGATTGAAGGATGCCAACAGAGTCGGTTTGAGAATCAGTAAGACCATAAGAGTTGCTGGTTTTCCAAAGGCCACAACCTTTAAAAGTGGTACAAAGAGAAACCTCATCAACATATCTGCTATGTGGGAGGGAGATGAAAGTACAGGATGCAGGCTGGCTCACCCCATAGTGTGACTTTTAACGGATATGCCTCACTTTGTTCTTCTTTGATCACCGCTGATGATACACCGCTCTCGTTAAAAGAGGCATTTGCTGATTGTTAGCGGTATGCCGCGAACGTTCTACTGGCATTACCCGTTCTGTGTGGCACATTGGAAACATATTTTACCTGGGGTGCCAGTTTGCTCGAGTGGGAATATTTGTGGTCACCAAGAATGGGGCACGTCAGAGCAAGTGCCATGTGAACCCTCATCTGGTGCTTCCCTCCTGTGGACATGCAAGATACACGAGCAGAAATTTACCAAAATGAATTGGCACTTAATTCCTGTGACAAAAAAAACAAAAAAACAGCAGTCTCACCAGTAAAAGACTGGAGCTCCACGAGGCTGCAACCACTGCTGCTGTCCAACACCCTGTACTTGGTCACTGCAGCCTGAGCTTGCCGATGGGCACGGACTTTGGTCACGCCGTCACCGGCGTCATTCATTCTGAAGAGAGGACTGAGAGCCATCTGGACAAAAAAAATATATAAGAATAAGTTCAAATGAGCAGTTCTAGAATAACTTAAATAAGTATTAAATGAGAAACTAATGATTTTCTTGCAACAACTGTAAATAGTCAATATACAGAAAGTTAAATCTTGACAGAAAATAAACAATTTACTGTAGAACATGAAGCAGCTCTTTGCATTTCTGAAGCTAAAACTGGTACTTTTTTTTAAACTGATAACAGCAATTAATTATCATATTTGGAATTCAATTTCTGTAAGATGAATTAACTGGCAAACAACAAATTATTCCAGCATTAAAACCACAGAAGAAGAGGCACCTTGTAGTGCGGCCGGGAGCCCGTGACCTCTCTCTCTATGATGGGGATGTCAATCACTCCTTCTGATGGAACGGGGACACCGACTGTGATGACCCTGAGCGGGAACAGCGGAGACATTAAGACTAACCAACGAGTTAAGAATGTATGCGCTGTCCTTCTATCCCCACGTTAGACCTGCATCTCACCAGTACTTTCTCTGCACTTGGTTATTTCTGTGAAGGTCGAGTATGCGCTCCACCACTTTCTCACTCCTTGCCAGCAGGAAAGCTCCAGTCGTTTCCTTCTCCAGCCTCAGACAAGGGAGCAGCTGAGACTCAGACTTGATCTTCATCCCGTCCATCATTTTGGAGAGAACAGGAAGCACAGAGGAGATGGATGTGGCCCCACTGTCATCTGAGAGCAGCAACCACAAACGTATTCAGGTCCAGATTCTCCAACTTCAGCAGGATTTGACATTTCTACCAATATCATGTAAAACCTATTCCAAATCTGATAGTGTAATACTAGACCGTATAGTAGCAGACCAATAGTATTTGCAAATACTTGATTATTCTCATAAGTATGGGCACAACAGTATTGCATGTTGGCGAACTTCAAATCACATTCATGAGACAATTTGTCTAACTTCAAATTAGATTTTAGAGGAAATGGTGCAAATTTACAATATCATTTCACCTCAGGGTGATAGCAGACCACCTCAAGGTGTCATTCAGAGAGAACCAGGACGTTCTGATGTAGCATTTAAAAATTAAAGCTCTTCAAAAAATCGCAGGCATGACACAAATTGTCTAATTTCAGATTAGATTTTAGAGGAAATGGTGCATAGTTACTAAATCATTTCACCTCAGGTTGATTGCAGATGTGCAAAGTAATGTAGGTCTGAAATTTAAGATGTGCATCCATTAATCTGCAGAATAATCCCACACACCCTTTAAGATATGTAACACATACCTTTACTGTGACGTTACATACTCAGTGTGCATCAGTGTAAATCAATAATGTTTACCTCTGACAGGGACGCCATACGGTTTGTTGATGACAACTACATCTTTGTCCTGGTACAGCACGCTTTTGTGGAGGTGCTTGGCCAGCACGTTAGGATGAACATGTTGCAGCTGCAGACTGAACCGCTTCAGCTCCATCACCCTCTTCTGCTGGCCCGACAGCGAAGGCTCCGCCGCCGGGGGCTTCGACTTCTCCTGCTGGACCTTCTGCGCCAGGTCGATGGCCCTCAGCCGGGGTTTCTCCCCCGCGTCGGAGCCTGTAGCCGGTTTAACAGCAGTGGCATGGCTCCGGCTGAGGAACCGCGCTGCCTCCGGACACCTGCGGCAGTTTGTCGGCGGTTTGACCCGAGAGAAGGCGATGATGGTCAGACCGGATTTAATGTCACTACAAGCTATTCTTCTACAGCGGTTCATTGTGGAGCAACACAGTTCACATTAGCATGGAGATACAAACAAACTCCAGAGGACACATGCTTGCCGTTTCCTGCTTCCGGGCCGCACCTTTCAGAATAAAGGCGCACAAACTAATTTTCCGCACACCTAAAAAGAAAAGAAAAGCAAGGAAATACATAAATCTAATATTTTAATAGTTGTAAAGTGAGTTTGGGTTTATTTAAGTTCTGTAAAGTAAGTGCACTTTTGGGACTTTTAGTTGTTTGTTATTATACACCGGATTAAACATCACAAAAACTACGAGCCATTTTCTTTCACAAGCCGCTCCAAACAAATTGCACTCAACAAAAATAATAATATTGGAAAAAAAATTGGACTGACCTTCAAAAGCAGACGTAAACATGGTGTTTTTACATCGTAGCTATGCATACAGCAAACATTTCCTGTAGCGGTTGTGACGTATTTCCTGTTTCCTACAGTAGGTGCGCTTGTTTCCCTCCCCGACACTAGCCGATTCGTCGAGGCCACTGAATGAAACGTCGGTTGAAGACACCGACCCCCTGGCGGACAATGATACGCAAACCGAGCGTATCGTTGGCACGCCGCCTTGCTCCACGATTGCATGTTTGTAATTGTAACGTTTTGGTTTCATTGTTGTTTTTTCTGAAAATGTAAGGTTGCTATTTTGCGGCCAAGGCTCTTAAATGATATTGCTCGAGGGATTGCTCGCGAGAAACGACTCGCGGGCGTCGTTAGATCAGAGGGAGCTGTGAGGGAGAAGGTCCCTTTGTATGAAGAAGCTGCAGACATGAAGATCACAGACAGCGTGTTGCGAAGTTTCAGGGTTGCTCGAACATATCGAGAAAATGCACAGAAAATCAACTGTGTGGACTTCAGCCCAAATGGTGAAAATGCAATATCAAGTAGCGACGACGACTGCATTGTGTTGTATGACATCCGAGAAGGAAAGTAAGTGAAGCCAATATCATCATTACATTCAAAACAGCAACTGTCTCATGCATTCACGCCCCGAATACATGAAAACAATGATGCATTCCCATACATTGTTTAAATATGTTAGATGAACTGGTCCACGTGGATGTGTCTGGACCATGGCTGTGCAGCATGTTCATCATCGGGTGATCAAATGATTAACAGGTTTAAATATTGCGTCTTTTCTCAGACCTGAAAAGACCATGTTCAGCAAGAAGTATGGAGTGGACCTCATCCACTACACACATGGAGATGCGCAGACTGTAGTCTACAGCTCCAACAAACTAGATGGTAATAAGTCAGTACCGACTGTCGGCTGTCGGCACGAAGCACCCAACAAACAATATAAACTGAATATATATACATATATATATAATACACATATATGTGCTTCTGATGTGTTTTGGAAAATAAAATATGGATTTTGTGTTTTCTTGTAGATACCATCCGATATCTGTCACTCTCTGACAACAAGTACATTAGGTATTTCCCAGGTCACACTGCACGGTGAGTAGACAAAGGAAGGGAAGAAATGTGGCGTCGTGTATATGAATGTGAACAATGTGCGCTCACAAAGCAGTGCTGAATACAAAGTATGCACACTAGGTGGAAAAGTAGCATCAAAAGTATATGAACATTAGGGCTGCAACCAAAACTAATTCCATATAAGTTTCATTTCGTCGATTAATCCAAAAATGATTTGGCCTAAATAAAACATCAGATAAATACATCAGAAAAACAGCAGATCGCGACATTCGAGAAGCTTTTTAACCCCAAAATGTACTTAATTCATTATTAATTGCTTATTTAAATATTGTCGCTTCAGTTTTACAAACACACAAAGAAAGATGTATTCTTAAAATACATTTCTGAACAGCATAAACACAGAATATTAGCATTTATTTATTTTCCCCCACGGTCGTCCTTATGTTTCACTTGTCTCATCTGGTCTTTGTTTAGCTTCTCTACAACGACGCTTTATTACCTCATGTTTAAAGTGTGTTTCTTCTGTGATTTCAGAGTTATTGCTCTCTCTATGTCACCAGTAGACGATACGTTCATCTCGGGCTCGTTGGACGAAACCATCCGGATCTGGGATCTGCGCGCTCCGAACTGTCAAGTGAGTAGTCGGGCTTGTCACCTTACACTTCCTCTGATACCCACGTCTGTCATTACAGCTGCTACTGCAGGACTTCCCAGATCACTACACTGTCAATTATTGCACTTCATTGGGTTTCAAAATCACCTTTTTAATTAGCATTTAGTCCTGTGGCCACTGGGTGTCTCCTGACCTGACTGCTACACTTATATCCACCCTCTCAACTAAACCACTGTGCTTTAATAAGACATCGCACCGCGAACAAAGACCAGATTGAAGGAGACCCATTAATACGAACAGTGCATGACAGAAATTGCCACTAATTGGGAAGGATGAAATATGGTTGCCATATCTCTTATCAAAATCCAGACTTCCTGTTGCAACTTCTTACCCTCTTTTTTAGTTGTTCGCGTGTGTTTGTGTTTCAGGGTTTGACTAATCCACTGGGGAAACCTGTGTGTTCCTTTGACCCTGACGGGCTGATATTTGCTGCAGGGGTGGAATCGCAGGCCATTAAACTCTACGACCTCCGTGCTTTTGACAAGGTAAACTGCTAATGACCGTGTGTACTGTGCTTTATTGTTTGTTTTGTTGTTATACTGTATTATTAATACTTGTGTTCTCTTCTGTGAAAAGGGTCCCTTCGCCTCCTTTGATATGAGGTTTAATCGCGTCTGCGACTGGACTGGACTCAAATTCAGTAATGATGGGAAACAGATTCTCATCTCCACCAATGGAGGGATGATTCGTGTCCTGAATGCTTTCAATGGATCTGTGCTGCACACTTTTTCTGTAAGTAGAGTAGTTCAATCGCATCGCACACCTGTCTGTATATTAGCCCACTGTGACTGCTCGAAGGTGTCTTTGCTTGTGTTCAGGGCTACAACAACAGTAAAGGCATCTCCCTGGAAGCCTGCTTCACTCCAGACTCTCAGTTTGTCATGATTGGTAAACCTAAATAATGAATATTCATATTTATTTTTTCTCTTCCTGTAAGACCTCTGTTGCGACAGCGTGTCAAAATGCGTCTTTCTGTGCAGGCTCAGAGGACGGGAGAGTCCACGTTTGGAGCACTGAGAGCGGGATGAAGGTCGCCGTGCTGGACGGGAAACATCCAGGACCCATCAACACTCTGCAGTTCAACCCCAGATACATGACGTTCGCCAGCGCCTGCACTAACATGGTGAGATCGAACGTACCGGTCTCTAGTGTGCGGCAGCTGCTGTTGGACGAACTGCCGTGGACAGAGTGCTCAGTTCATTTTCTTCTTCTGTTCTTTCAACAGACATTTTGGCTCCCGTGTATTGACGAAACGTAGCGGGATGTTTCCGAAGAGAGTCATCGGCGGCGGCGGCGGCGTTAAACATGTCACAGCTATGCAGTGATGTAGCATAAGAACCACGAGGCCTGATAGTTTATCAGAGGAAAATATTTCACTTTGACTTTCCTAATTTGTAGCTGCTTTTTTTTTTTGTTTTTTACTTTGAAAAGGGTTGATGCCGCTGGGACAACACAATCCCACACACCTCAGGGTTGTTTTTAATGCCAGTCAGTACATTTCATTCCTTTTAACATTTCAAACCGTGTCTCTTGATATTTCATGTGAATTTTAACTAAATAATAATCAGTGTTTTACTGTTTGAATATTTGTAATAAATGGTTTTAGATGAAAATATGAGCTACTGTTTCTTCTTCTTTTGACATCCTTAGTTTTATCATACTTTAGATAAGTCTTGTACAGTACGAGGGCTCGAACTAAAGATTATTATCATCATCGATTAATCTGACGAATTAAGGTATTTGTTTTTTGAAAAAAAGTATTACATTTATTTTTTATTTTGCCATTGAAATAGGCCATCACTAGGCCAACAGTGGACCAGCTCTTTACCCTCGCAAGACTACTGGAGGGGTCCTGGGAGCTCGCCCAACCAGTCTACATGTGCTTTGTGGACTTGGAGAAGGCTTTGTCACCGGTCCTGTTTGTGACTTTCACGGACAGGATATCTAGGCGCAGAAGAAGGGGGGGGGTGGAGAACGTCAGGTTCGGGGGCCTCTCTGCTGTTTGCAGATGATGTGGTCCTGTTGGCCTCCTCGGATCGTGACCTCCAGCATTCGCTCGGGCGGTTTGCAGCCGAGTGTGAAGCGGCAGGGATGAGAGTTAGCGCCTCCAAATATGAGGCCGTGGTGGTCTGCAGGAAACCGGTGGATTGCTCCCTTCAGGTGGGGACGGAGTGCCTACTGCAAGCGAAGGAGTTCAAGTATCTCGGGGTCTTATGGGGAAAGATGGAGCGGGAGATCGACCGGCGGATCGGTGAATGTGCAGGCCTTCAGAATTACAAGTGAATTCCTTTTGCAGTTTAATTAATGGGGACGATGTTGTTGATTGTCTTCAACCAATCAGATCGTTAGTTTGACATGTTGGGCGTATTCTTTGACGTACCAGAGCCTTCTAGCTGGCCTACGAGTACGTCAGCGTTAACTTGAGGCTTGATTGGTCAGTGGGCTAGCATGACTGTTGTGAAACTAGCTAGCAGAACTTTGTAGTAGTAAGAGTTAACGTTTAGAGATATGCAAGAAGTCTTTGGTAAGTGAACTGCTTTTTGTTTTGTTGTTTTACATCTGCAGTAGCCTCACTACCGTCTTCATTTTTTATGTTGTGTCGTTTTTGTGATATTTGCAGTCCTCATAGGTGTTGAGCTCCGTGTAACATTTTATTTCACTTGTCAAATGTTGCAGTGTTATGTGAATATGAGGGGTTTTTTTACACGAAAAAAATAAATAATAACCCGTATAGCTGTGTCATAATGAGGTTATTAGGAGGAGGTTCAAATGTAGTAGGACAGCACTGAAGGTATAAAACACACCGACCGCCACTGCTGTGAACACACATGCAAGCGAGCAGCTTTAATCAGTTTAATGAATGGGTGTTTATCTTTTTGCGCACATAAAGTGTGTCTTCCTGAAGTGGAGGAGAGGGGGGGGGGGGGGGGTTCTGTTGAATAATGTATCGATGCTTGGCTCGTGCGCTCACCGCTGAGTGAATAATGGATGATCCCATCACAGGTAACCTCACAGGTACACACTTATCTTTCTCTCACCTCCCTCCATTATGTGCGCGCGTGCACAAAAGATGCGTGAAAGGAGAAGAGGAACACGGTGTGGTGGTTTGAGCATTCGGCATTCACCTTCTTAATTTTCCATTTCTCCCTATCGCACATCCTGCACTAACCTGGGAGTGTGCCACGTGTGTGACCTTGATGATGTTTGTTTGTGTTTTTGTCAGTTGCCAGTAATGGATCCCATTAGTACTGACTGTTCAGGAGCCAACTCCTCTCACAAGTCACCCGGAGCTCTTTAGCCTCAAACTTTTGGGATAAAAGGTGTTTATGTCTCGCCATAAGAAACCTCGTGCTCACATTTTAATTGCGTGCGAGTCAACATGCACTGACCACAAATACATTAAAAACGAGACCCCCATTTTTACTCCGGTGATCAGTGGTGAATTGTGGCGGTCAGATTGTTGCACGGTGTCACATTTCCGCGACTGGAATTTGAGATCATTGCCCGTCTGCTGAGCTGATCAGCCACTATGTGAACGAGTGTTAAAACGTTGTTGCATGTGGCGCACTGACAGCGTCTGAAAACACCGTACTGACCACTGATGAGCAGTGGATTTCTTCATGGCCTCACGCGCGCACACAGAGTACAGTACAGGACAACGCGTGACTTGGGAGACGCTCCCCCACCGAGACTTTTAAAGTTGTGGTCATCGATACGCGAAGAGTTTTAGATCAGTGGTTAGGGTGACATATCCACTGACAGGCACGTTATTACTCATCAGCCACAGTTCCGCAGATTGTGTTTCAAGTGTTCGGAATCTCCCAAGTCACCCTCGAGGCGTTTGTATCACTGATGCGCATGGGTCCATCTGTCTGCCGTCAGCGGAGAGGCCAGCCTACCTGTTGAGCGAGACGAGCGAGGACGCAGAGACCTGGACCTGGTCCTTCTTGCATGAGAGGAGTGTGAAGCTGACGGCAAAAAGATGTCACACCAAACTGGAATTAACGGTAAGTCGCGCGTTTACATACGTTTTCATAGAGCAGAGGGTTTTTTTGTGTGTGTGTGTAATAGTTTAGTTCAAATTCAGTGTTTTTTTTCAAATGATCTTTTTAGCTTTTAAGCTGTGCCATAACATGTAATACATCCTCCTAATCCCACTGGTAATATTCTCTGATAACCTCTTTTAAGATCATCTTTAAGTGGTCCCATTGATAAACCTGTGGATCCTAATAGATCCTCATAAATTGTGGACTGTAAAGGCTGCACACCTACAAAAGTGTAAGCCTGTACCGTGTACAGCTGATCCACAATGTCCGTCTTCTATGTTGTGATACCAGTAATCATGATATGTAGCCCCTACAGGCATTTGTGGATAGTTTTAAGAGCCACGTATGTATATAACGTGTGTTATGGCATTTGGTAATTGGAGCGTTTTGGGGGGGACGGGCTGGCAGAAGCGTACCTCTCTCACCTTTCTCACCTGATCTTACATCATTTATGAGACTGCTGTGTTTGGTAACCATGGTGAGAGAGAGAGAGAGAAGCAGGACGTTGCAATAAATAGCCAACTCTGGTTTTCAGTACCAAACTTCCATTCGTGGGTTTGAAAATTGTTGGGGGGGGGGGGGGCAAATGTGGCGGTTTTAAGGCTCTGACTGAAATGTCTCAGTTGTTCTTTGGTCCGAGTCACTGTAGGTGATGGCGTGACTCTCTGGCAGTGGATCAAATGTTCTCCCTGAAGTGGAGTCTCAGGTTCTTACTTACCCAACTGTCTCACCTGCTTTCAACCCCCCCCCCCCCCATCCTCAGTTTTGACTTGTCCGCCTTATATTACTTTAGCAACATCGGAGCTGAAAGAGTTTCTGGCCCGGGCGAGAGGAGGAGCCATCAGAATAATGAAGATTGTCATCAGAAATGGTAAACATGAGATGTTTCTAGTAATCAGAGAGATTTGACACATGTAAGCGTTCAGGTGACTTCACTAAATCCTGAGACGCGTGTTTTTCTTTTTGTCTGCAGAGGAGTTGGTGTTAGATTCATACAGAGAGCCAGCACACAGCTGGGACAAGGATTACGATCACTTCCTGCTTCCTCTGCTCACGCCTCAGGAACCCTGCTACATCCTCTACCGTCTGGACTCCCAGAATGCACAGGGATACGAGTGGATCTTCATCGCCTGGTCTCCTGACCAATCCCCAGTATGTCTGGAGCGTTTAATTGACGCGTCAATAAAAACCGATCGAATTTAGTCGTTCAAAGTCTGCTGCCAAACTTTTTTGTGATAAAAAAAAAAATGACCCTAATCCTGAGTCAAAACTGAAACTGAAAAACTGCTATAAATCTTTAACTTGGGTATGATTTGAAAGTTATTTTCAAGTGGAGGCAAAAGAACATTTTCAGCATGAATTCAGGCTTAGATCGTAAAAATATTAAAATAAAAAAAGGCTTTGCGGTTAATTGTATATGTGGTATTACACATTCCACATATTCATTGTTCTGAAGATCCATCATTCCTCCTTTATATTACAATTCCTACCAAAAGTGACTAAAACAGACCAGAAACAATAAAGTGTAAGACACAAAAACACTCTGCTTTGAATCATAATGTGTATGATATAATATGTTGTTACATTCAAAGGTTCAACACACAGATTTGAACAGAGAAACTCGCCCCCGTCAGTGGAATTGTTGTAAAAAAAAAAAAAAAACAACTTACGGTGTCAAACTCTGCACACACGTCATTCTGCACAGTGAAGTTCAAACATCCAAGTGAAGCAACAACAACAAAATGACCACAGAGATCCAGGTAACTGATGTTGTTGTGTCACTATCTCCCCCCCGTCTGTCTGTCAGGTGAGGCAGAAGATGGTGTATGCAGCGACCCGAGCCACACTCAAGAAAGAGTTCGGAGGAGGTCACGTCAGAGATGAAGTGTTCGGCACGGTCGAGGTGAGAGCAAACCCCCTCCCCCCCCCCCTTCCGGCATGACGACAGATCAGTGAATCGTCAACCGCTGGTGACTGAGTGCCAACCTGTTTGTGTTGCTGTTTTTGGCAGGATGACCTTTGCTTCCAGGGATACTTGCGACACATGTCCTCCTGCTGCTCCCCGGCTCCGCTCACAGCAGCCGAGCAGGAATTACAACGAATCAAAGTCACAGAGGTAGAAATTTAAACGACTCGGCTTATTTATACAGGCCGGAGGCTCATGACTCGGTCTCGTCTCTGTCTCGATAAACTCTGGTCTTGGTCACGACTTGGTCTTGACTACAACACTGCTCTACACGATACAAAGGAAAAGGACACGATGACAAAAACACACGTTCATATACCTAAAACACGTAGAAAGCCAGAGAAAATAAAACGATTTTTAGCCTGGATTTGAAACATTCGATGGTGGGGGCTGATGGACCATGTAGAGGGAGGTAAAGCACAGTCACCTTTATGCCTTAAATGACTAACTAAACAATACAAACTGTGAATATGATATGAAGCGTACGTTATGCGTCGTGCACTCATTCTGTATACTTCCGCTGTCTTCCTGCAGGATAAAGTTATGTGGGTATGTACAATTTCTTTCTACTACAAGTTGAACTGAGTGCGCCTGAAGAAGAGATTTAAAATCGTTTATATCCACAGGATGAACGGAGACGAATTGGGACTCCAACGGCTCGCGCGAGGGTTTGTTGCAATCTGTTTGACTCACCGGCATTTCACGCTCTGTGTTGGGACATAGCAACATGATTGATCCTGTTCTGTATTTGTTTGTTTTTTTAAATCCCACAGGTTACAATGGAGTTTGGCTTAGACAAAAGGGCGCAGACTCTTCAAGGTCTTGCATTCCCGTTACAAGAAGAGGCCAAACGAGCTCTGCAGCAACTCAAGCAGAGACGCATCAACTACATACAGCTGGTGAGCCCAGATATAAAAAAAACTTTTTACCGATTACATGGCGTGCGCCATGAAAACAGAACCGAAAGCAATCGTCAGGACGTTTTTCTGAAACAGAAAACCGTCCGTGTGACGGTAAAATGAGGTCAAAATTGGCTGTGCGTGACCTTGACCCCTGAACAAAGTCCGTTTGTGTATGTTGCATTGCAGAGGTTGGATGTAGAGAAAGAGACCATTGAGCTGGTTCACACCAAACCTACAGAGACCCATGAGCTGCCCTACAGGATTCCCACCGATTCACCCAGATACCACTTCTTCATCTTCAAACATTCCCACCAGGGCCAGCGGCAGGAGGCACTGGGTCAGTACTGTCTCACCGCAGATGTGAGCAGGGTGGTGGGCTAATGCAGGGATGGCAAAGTAACATCATGTGCTCCGCTTGTCAGGTATCATATAGATATATCACGGGTTTTGTTATTGAAAAAAAAGAAAGATTATGATAAGGGAAATTGAATATCTTTTCTTCAGTATGTTTGTCATGGAATCAAAACCTCACATTTGTGTCAATTGACTCCATGTTGGTCCCAAACCCGAGCTTAAAGCTGCACTAATAACTGTTTTTAACAGTGGATCACGTGACTATGTTATCACTGTAACTCAACCTCAGAGTTCAAGGTCGTGTTTTCAGGTTCAGGCTAAAAAAAAAAAAAAGCAGCTTTCAAAGAATCTCACCTCATTGGTCTTTTCACAGAGGCCACATGTAGTTGACTAAACGTCACTCAGAGACCGGGTCCAGCAGCTCCCGCCGACAAGTTTTCAACACAAGCACTTCCACATCCTTATTTATTAGGAAGTTGCCTCTGTGTGCTCATAACAGAACAACAAAGTCACTTAACAGTGAGGACTCGTGCATAAGGCAAGGCAAGTTTATTTGTATCGCACATTTCAACAACAAGGCAATTCAAAGTGCTTCACATAAAACCATTAAAAGCACCAAAACATAATGCTAAAGAAAAGGAGATTTAAAAACAATTAAGAACATTCATTGAAACATTAAAAAAACACTAAAAAACTAAAAACAGAATAATAGTTGCAGTGCAGTTTAAGAAATAAAATACAGTAGTAGTACAATGCAGAAATTGATTAATATCCTTGAATGTGGTTTGCATAAGAAATAAAATAAAAGACAGATAATTCATAACCACTTCCCCATTAAAAAAAAGGTATATACATGAGTGGATGAAAGAGATTGCTCCAAGAGTAAAATCTAGTGCACAGTAAGAATAAAGTGCTTTAAAATACAGTTCTAGTGCTGGTGCAGAACTGGGGAGCGATTTACTAATTTGATGGTTGTGCAGTTAGGACTGTTGAGAAGACGGGGTGTGTTCGCTTTGAGTCTTTTCCCCGAGAGCCGAGTTATTATGAGGGGATGTTCTAGTATTCTGTGTGTGTAGTTCAGAGGTGTGAGTGTGTTATTCAGCGTCTGATACGTTTTATTTTTTTTATTCATAGCAGAAATGATAAGCAATTCTGAATTCGCAGACATCAGCTGCTTAGGTGACGCCTTTACGTCTCTTCCAGTGTTCATATATTCGATGCCCGGGTACACCTGTAGCATCAAGGAACGGATGTTATACTCCAGCTGTAAGAACAGGCTACTGGACGAGGTCGAGAGAGACTACCAGCTGGAGGTCACCAAGAAGGTACAGGTCACCCAAATCACAAATAATACAGTCAACAAGGTCACCATCACTTATCTGTAACCTGGTCATCGTATTGAAAAGAGTAGCCATTAATATGTGTCTGTGTGTGTGTGTGTGTGTGTGTGTGTGTGTGTGTGTAGCTGGAGATAGACAATGGCGACGGCCTGACAGAAGACTTACTGTACGAGGAGGTGCACCCAATGGAGCACACCTTGAAGCAGGCCTTTGCCAAACCCCGAGGACCAGGAGGAAAGAGGGGCAACAAACGCCTCATCAAGGGGGCAGGGGAGAACGGGGAGGAGAGTTAGAGAGCATACACACACACACACACACACACACACACAATGCATTATACACGCGTAACACAAGCACACCAACACTATATCTATGAATTGACTTGTTTATTTGACTGTTTAGCTTCTAGCCATTTCTTCTTTTTACTGCGGTCACACATTTCACACTGAAAACAGGAAGAAGAAAAAAACGTAGATCCACCATAAAGCAGAATTCATTTCTATTTTGCTGTGGTGAAATAAAACATTTATGAACGTGATAGCTAAGAGTCTAACCGGGGGGGGGGGGTGGCTGATCTTTTTGGTTTATTAAGATTAATAAACTCAGCTGAATTGTTTATGAAAACATGTTGAAGTCATCTACAGTGTTGCTTATCTTCGTAAAGGCTCTACCTATCCACACTCTGTCAGACATTACAAACTATTGGGTAGCCATAACGTACATGCGGAACTTTATTTTCACTTGCAGGCGAGATTTAAAACGTATACCAAAAAATATGTCAGGCTGAATTTTGGGGAAATGTCTATAATTTGTCCATATCGTGTAATGTTGGAAGCCACATGGAGTCTTAGGTTTGATTGTGTCACTCTGTGAATATCAATATAGCTTCAATAAACACGTTTTAACAAGGCGACACACAATCAGTATGATACTGTCAGACAGTGTGGAGATTATTGCAGAAGGAATGTGACATTTGGGGAAATGAGAAAATCAATACAACTCATGTTTGTGCATTAAATATGAAACTACAGCCAGCAGCTAGCTTAGCTTAGCTTTATATCTGAATTAGCCGACCAGCACCTCTAAAGCTCCATCATTTCCACATTATATCTTGTTTGTTTAATCCGTACCTAAGTAGAGCCCTCTAAAAACAACTCGCTGTTTAAAAGGTTGCAATATTTTTTATGGTTAACATTTGTCCATTACTGTCCAAGATGAAGGCAGCATTCCCATCATCTCTGGAATTATTAATACCACTGGTTTTCACTGATATTGATTCAGGCATTCACATCTGGACATGGCTATGAAATTTCTGTTTTAGGGTGGATTCTCTTTTGTATTGCCTTGGTGCAGGCAGCCTATGCTTTACCGTGGATCAACATGCAAGTTGCCTTTGCCTTCTTCAGTCACCTGAGCGAGGTTCGACTGCACTCACCTGAAGGCTGTTTTACATGGTCCTACAATAAAATATTTTCTTTATTTTGCAGCGCTTATATGTCCTCATTTCTGTCCGACTGTGTGCACGTATGCGATAGACCCTATAGTCACGCGGGACAGCAGCAGCAGCAGCAGCAGCAGGGATTACGGCTCAGTATAGAGGTCAATTGTGTGTGTGTGTGTGTGTGTGTGTGTGTGTGTGTGTGTGTTTTCCAGGAAATCTCTCTACACAGAAGCCTTCAGCTGTGCAGTTCTGCTGCTTTCATACTGCTCTGGACAGACAGTTGATGTGAACAGGGTTTTCCTGGAAACACGGTTCAGAGCTGACCGTCAGCTTTCAAGTGGTTGTTATCTTTGTACATGGGAACTGTGAGGTGGGTGAGGATGATAAACGTTGACTTTGTGAAGACATGCTGACTGCTGGCATGACACGGTTCAGGAAAACAAATCTGCCATTTGCCGGCAATTACCTGCATGACAACAAGAAATAAACACTGAAAGACAACTGGTCACAGCGTGATGGAAGAAATGTCTATGATTTAATGTACAATATTAGTCAAATGACACTAAATGTACCAGCTAAGTATATATAGAGAGTATTTCATAGTGTTTCACATAGTAGTGTTTTTGTGTGTGTGTGTGTGTGTGTGTGTGTGTGTGTGTGTGTGTGTGTGTGTGTGTGTGTGTATATATATATATATTATATATATATATATATATATATATATATATATATATATATATATATATATATATATTATATATGACTGGCAGCTGCATTAAAGCAGACAGAGGTAACTCAAACATTACCGGAAGTAAGGCTCATTTCCTTCAACATAAAAGGTTGAATAATGTTGGTTTAGAAAGAACACCAGGTGATGGAGGAAACAAACACTCTACAGTCAGATCCTCTTAATAAAACAATGATTATATGAATAAATGCAGATTTAGACGCTCAGTTGTCAGTGTAGCAGGTCAATCTAGCTATAATGGAAGTCACACACACGTTGTAAAGTATCCTGCTTCTCTTGACAATACTGCACAGCTTTCTTTTTTATTATTTAATTCCAGCTATTGTATGTAAAGAGGCATATTACGAAATAAAAGGGACAAAGTCCAATGATCAAAACGCGTTAGGTTACATCGGCGGGTTTGGACTCGTGACCTCAGTTAGCAGACCTAGAATGAGGACGGAGTGATGAATCATTTCCCACAGCAGGTTTAGGATCAGCTTTGTCTGCAACACCTGAACGTCGTTAACACTTTTGTTTTCATCCTGTCCTGTAAGGCGCAAAGGTTGAGCTTCTCTTCACAAAGTTTCCACTTTGGAGCGGCGTGATTACATCTTATTGTGAAAGTCGTACCGAAAGTGGTGTGTGTTGACAGAGTGTGTGTGTGTGTGTGTGTGTGTGTGTGTGTGTGTGTGTGTGTGTGTGTGTGTGTGTTTTGACAGAGCGCAGCAGCTTGTGTGTCAGTGAGGGCGCTGAAACACAAAACCTTTCTTGGAAACTGATTCCTGGAACTTCCGTCAGTCCAAACTGAACCGAGCTGTTTTCTGTCCTGCAGTCCACTGAACAGAGAGACACTCAGTCTCACGGCTTCACTCGCTGCACGCCGCCGCCGACACACACGGATATTTGTCCTCTTTATGACTGCAACAGATCCCAACCAGGACTATTTTTCTCTTTTTCTTTATCATCTCGCTGTGATAAAAACGCGTTTACTGTGAGACTCTGTTGGATTATTCATTGGACTGTTTTTTTCAACAGTTTACCAAACTGGTCGCGCGCTCCATGAGTTTCTTTAATTCAAGGTAAAATTATTTTTAAACGAATGACATTAATATTTTTTCGCGTGTTTTCAAAGTCTGTTTTATTCTAGATTGTATGCGGGCAGTATAATACTATAATAACTGTTTGACTGCAGTTTATCAATTAGATATTCATAATTCTGTGTTGTGTTGTTTTTTTACTAACAGATTTTTTTTTTCATTTAGTCCGTTTGTCTTGTAATGTTGTCTACAATAACTCAAGTACTGTACTTAAGTACAATGTTGAGGCCTTCGTGTACTTTACTTGAGTATTAACATTTTCTACTTCATACTTTTACTCCATTATTTAGAGGAAAACATTGTACGTTACTCCACTGCATTTATTTGATGACTTCAGTTACTGGTTATTACAACATATAATCAACAAATACATAATGATATATTGTTATGGATAAAGCTAACACTTTATTGAACCCTTGGTGAAATTCACAAGCTACAGTAATCAAAGTCAGCCCCACTTTTACCAGCTGCGACGTTAAAGTGACGTATTAATGAATTATTTACAATTCAACAATAGAATATTATTCTGAAATAGGCTATTCTGCATGAGTTCGTTTACATTTTGGTCCTTAAATATGCTTTTGAAGCTAATACTTTCACATTTTAAATGCATAACTTGTAGTTGAGTATCTCTACACTGAGTTATTGCTAACTTTAATTAAGTACAAAGACCTGAGACCTTCTTCCACCACTGCTGGTTGCTTAGTTTTGTGCTTTTTATCTCATATCAACTATAAACGTTTGCTACTTTTACTTGAGAGAGTAACAGAACACAATATCAGCTTGCACAAACGTCTTCGTTCGATACCAAACATGCAACGTTGCACGTTCATCAACAGGGCTCCCGTCGTTCAGAAATGGTTGCCCGAGCGTTGACCATTTTCCATCATGAGGAACGAGGAGCTTCGTGCCGCCCCCGTCCCTCTCCGTCAACCATTGACCCAGCAGAGGACCTCCGCTGCATCACCACCACCTTCCAGTACCTACAGACTTCAGGTACACCAGCAGTCCCACTGATTTTGAATTCACGTTTTATTTCATTGAAAATGACTGTTTTGATTTGATTAAAATAAAGTAGTATTTATTGAATATGGGGAATATTGTGGCACATGCTTTGCGGGTAGTATTGTGGAGATAATTGAGGAGTCAAACCTAACCCCACCACTAGTAACACCATTCACATGGCTATATTCACCAAAGATACATTCATGTAAAGGTAAAAAATAATATAAACTGATATCCAAACCTGTCTGATCCCAGGCTGGTACTGGCGCTCCATCTCAGCGAGTGAGGCCCGGGAAGCTCTCCTACAACAGTCTGAAGGCACGTTTCTGGTGCGGGACAGCAGTCACCCTCAGTACATGCTCGCCCTGTCGGTGAAGACCCGCTGTGGACCCACCAGCATACGCATAAACTACAGCAGGGGCTCCTTCTGGCTGGACTCCATTTCCCCCAGCCTGCCTCACCTGCAGTCCTTTCCGGATGTGCTCAGCCTGATACAGCACTACAAGGCCTCGGGCCACACGCCACAGGGCCAGGCGTCCGATGACGTCCATCCCCAGACGAAGCCTGACCCTGGCAAGCACGCGGCTAAGGACAGCGTAGTGCCTCTAAAGCTGGCGCGCCCGCTGCACAAACCAGAGGCCTTCCCTTCTTTGCAGCACCTGACGCGCCTCACCGTCAACAGACACGCAAACTGCCCCGACCGGGTGCCACTCCCAAAGCCTCTGCTGCGCTACCTGCAAGACTACCCTTTCACCATATGAGGGTCTCTGTCCCTCTGGTGTAGGACACAGAGACGGGGACGTGGGTCAGTGTCGCACTCCATGACCACACACTGTGAATCTGGGACAGCTTGACACCCCGAATGTCCCAGAGGGAGCGTATTGAAATGATTGAGCTCAGTCTTACTACAGTGATACTGCTAAGTAATATTTTTTTAATTTTATTTTCATATGTCGATTTCAGCTACTGTAAATTGAATGTATGTCTACAATGCCAATATGCGAGTTATTTCTCTTTATTTGTGCCAGTTCCCACAAATAAGAAGAGCGGTATGTAGGGTTTTTGCATGATTCAGACCACTGGTCCCAAATGCTACTGGTTGCTTCGTTGTTCCTGTAGAAATATCATGTGAAATAAGTTGGATTTGTGTCTGAGGATCTCTGTTTTCTTTGCATTGGAGCTCCTTTATGTGGGGACCTGAGGTTTGCAAAGATTTGTCCAACAAAGCAGTGTTTATTCACTCTTCATGAAATCAATGAAACTGATGAACCACGGTTAAGCCGGCAGTGATGCACAGGGCACAGCGGAGGTCTGCACACTGGCTAGGCTCCAAATGAACAGATTATTTCTCATTTTAAGACAAAGTTTCGTTCTGTAAGATCTTCCTCAGGCATGGCAACACTCTCGATCATCTCATGTAACACATTTTTACTATTACAGTCATCACAAAATCTCTTAAACGTGTCTTTTTACCCTGAATGTGTTATGGCTGTCCTGATACAGCTTGTGTTTCTGTCGTTCTTTTGTTTGGATTAAGGGAGTTTGTCCTCTGCTGAGTGTCACTGTTATGACTCTACTTCTTTCTGTATGTGTTTTATTGGACATGCTGGAATCTAGTCTCAGTATAATTAAGAATTCAGACAGTTGAGAGTACATTTATAAGACAAGGTATTACTTATTGTATGCGGTCACGCTGACTTACTTGACATGCAGATTGGAAGGCCAGAGGTGGGTGACAAGCAATTTTATAAGATGTAATAAAACACAGGCTTAAGTGTGTATTTTGTTTTTTCTTTTATGTGCAGAATGCTTTTCCTAAAAGATCATTTTTTTTACAAAATCATTACCAGCATGAACATCAAAGGCTGTGGGGGAAAAAAAAACAGTTGTTGGCTATTTAGGGACATCTGTTTAAAACTGGGTTTATTCTCAGAAGAGGAGCATATGCCTGTGAACTTATTTTGAAATAAAACATAAGAAATGTTTCTCTTTTTTCAAAGTTTTTCATGACCTTTTTTCCCTGATGAAAGACCGTCAACTTGAACATCCAGATGAATGTGCGGCATTAGTAGCGTTTTCACGGAAACACGCCTGAGTTGGTTTCCACGAGGTGGAACTGAGCAGTACTGAGAAAGCCTCTTATCGGGATTAGAGAAAGAGCTGCAGTTATTAATACACTTCTCCACCAACTGAGGACAGACTCTCGCTCTGTCTGTCTCAATCTATCTGTGTGGAACATTTAAACATGTTCAGCATCATCAAAACACTTTTCTCAATACAATCTCTATCTAGTTCATGAAAGCGGATCGACGTTTCTGACCTGCAGTCAATATCAACCAACAGAACAACTGACAGATGACAAGACCTGAACAAAAAATGTGGTTTTTGTAAAAGTAGCAATACAACAATTTAAAGTATTGTGTACTTAAAGTATTTATAATGCAATAGCTTCTTTCAGAGTGTTATTTTATATATATATATATATATATATATATATATATATATATATATATATATATATATACATATATATATATACAGTATAATTTGATTATAATTATATGTGTGTCAATGTGTAAACAGAATTTGAATGCACCTGAGGTGGAGCTAATTTGAACCTCTTTACATAATGCTGGTAATGTAACCTGTAACAAAGCAACTCATTTTATAAGCTCAGTATATGTTTTATAAAATTGGAATTTGTAAAGTAACAAGGTATACCATTAAAGTAAAGTCTAGTAAAAGAAGTGCAATATTTCCCTAAAAACAATATAGGAGTAGAAGAAAGTAGCACAAAATGGAAATGTTACGTATAAGTATTTTACATAGCTGGATTACCAAGAGGGAAAGCCTCAGGTTCACTGCATGTCAACTGGTTTGTGGTCGTTTTATTAGCTGCAAATTTTGATAGGTAAATTGCACAATTATCAATTACCATACCGGAAACCTGGGGCCATGTAGGCCTGTTATACTGGGGAAAGTTGTGCACATGAAAAAACACAGAACATGTTAAACATGTAGCAACATATTCATCCTGCACACCCACATCCCAGGAAGAAGCTCAGCTAAAATCCCATGATAACCAATTTTAGCAAAACAAAACACAATATGAGATCACAATAGAAAGCTTGAATGTTGCATGCGCACGTGGTGTAGTGACTTTGCTACTTGTATGCTACCCACACAAACAATATAGCATGATTAAAGCTGCAACTTTACAGATTGCAATCGTATAAGTCTTCATCACTCCATGAACAAAAGAAGAGACTCTCTTTATTCAGCCATAACCATAAATCATGTCTTAGCTTTGCTGTTTTGAGATCAAACGTTGTACTCGAGGGCATATCAACGCTATCAATCTAGATAACTTTTAAGGGGTGACCGTGGCTAAGTGGAGAGCAGGGCTGCCTTTCAATCAGAGGGTTGGTGGTTTCGATTCCCAGCTCCTGCTCTGCTAGTCTGTCCTTGAGCAAGACACTTAACACTGCGTCTACGGTGTGTAAATAGAACTGAATTGTAAGTCGCTTTGGATAAAAGCGTCTGCTAAATTGTATCATCTGTATTAAATTGCATGGAGGAGCATAATGCACCACAGAAATAGAATAGGCCAGACTGTTGCAATACAACAGGATGGTCAGAGCGGTGGCCGTTAAGTAGAAAGACAGAGTAAAATAAGTCAAACTCAGCAACTTAATGCTGCATGCACACATTCTTGTCACACCGTAGGAAAGCAGCTGTCACCAGATGAGTGACAACTTTGTTTTGTCTCTTTTTCTGTAACCAGTGTAGCATTAAAGCATGGTGGAAATAGCGAGCTAGCTAGCTTTTAGTGGTTTTAGGCAGCAACTGCATCATCCCAAAAGGACATTCCTTCTAAAAGTGTGCAATTTTGTTGGGGCGGAAAGTAAATCTTTGATTTATGCAGTGTTTCATGTTTATTTACCTCTACCCAGTAACAAAATGCTTACACCTCTGCCAAAAATCTCACAAGTATTGCCTTTAATATGATACCAAGCGTATTTAAATAGACCTTGTAGTTGTAGAGATAGTTTCTATTTATCATGTCGTTTATGACCGAGGCCTGTACGGTACATGAACGTTATCTGGATATTGCAAATGTCATAATGCCTGGCAATGATGTTGCTGTTCTGTATTATTGTTTTTGACCACAACAAAAAAGATCTAATAAAATGTAAGTGTCAAAAATAAAATAATAACCAAATGTATAAATACAACCAAAATAATCAGCACAACAAAATGTAAGAAATACTGTATAACATGTATACGGTATGTGTTTGTTTTTTTTAATGTTTGCACAATAGTGTATTGTTATCCTCTCCCCACCCCCTCACTTCCCTCCTGTTAATCCTCCAGCAGCAGCGCAGTCAGGAGCAGCGACGGAGGCCAACAAAGCCCTACTTTGAAATCAGTTGGATAGATTTTAAAACCAATCACTCGGTAAGCCTGTTATGTCCACTAGCAACGTGGAGAAGCGCTACCTGCTCAGTGCGATTTAATGACAGTGATATCGCTGTATATATATATTGTTAACCTATATTTTTCATCCGATATTCTGCTGACGCTAGCCAGATAGCTAACGGACCGATAACGTCGCTTTGACTTCCGTTACGCTAAGCTAAGCCTGGCTAGCTAGCTAGCCGGTTTGTGACTTAAGGGGAAAAAGGTGAGGTTTGGCTGAGTAGGTTGTTACGGAAACACCAACACTGCTGTGGTGTTTTGTGTATAACACCATAAATATCGCACATGTATCCCGTTCTACCTTTGTTTTAATAATACCATGAAGATGTAAAAGCCAGTGCATTATCCGGCCGGCTAACGTTAGCTGGTGAGCTACGGTAGCTAGCTTCACGTCGATTGTAAACAGAACCTCCTAGCTAACTGAAATCTGGGTCAGCGTACACTACGATTCACAATCGTTGGTACCAGCTAGCTAAACGTAAACGTTTAGGTCAGTTTAGTCAACGCTCTGATGTTGATGTGGGACACATTTCTCAATCTGTATCCCGGGGTGGGTCAGAGACACTGGAGCGGAAATGTATGATCGTGGAAGAGAGTTTCCTAGTGTGACTTACGTTTTAAGCGTCAATCAACATAAGGGGCATAGGCTGTCGACTTTGCATGCATGTCCACGTGTCACACCATGTATATAACCTAATGTACAGCTGACTCACTACGAACAGCCGTGATGTTGTTGCCACACGAGGCTAAATAGTTAGCCTCGGGTGTTGGTTTCAGACTGGGTTTGGCGTTATGTCAACACAGCTGAAGCTAGTGGCTGCTCGTCGTCTCTCACGGGCGCAGAAGTTGCGTAACAAATGAATGCAAATCAACTTTAACCTCCCTGGTAGATGTTGTTCTCATCTCCTTAACCTCCTGTTGTTTTCTGTTTCCCGTTCTGCAGCTATGGCAGCAATCAGGAAAAAGCTGGTAATAGTGGGAGACGGAGCCTGCGGGAAGACCTGTCTGCTCATCGTGTTCAGCAAGGACCAGTTTCCAGAGGTCTACGTGCCCACGGTCTTTGAGAACTACGTCGCAGACATTGAAGTCGACAGCAAACAGGTAGGAATGACTACAATCAGCATTGTGTAACTTACAACAGCAGCTGAGTGCTGGTTGTATTCTCCTTCCACTCCCTCTCACCAACGACCGAACTAAATACGTTTTAAGTCTCACAAATTAATCTGACATAACTTTTGATTTACTTTCCACTCTTCCACTTGTCTGAATTTTGATTGTGGAATGTATGCACTATGCAATAGTCCATATGGACACTTCTTATTCATCTGTGTACATTTTCAAAGGCACCATGTAGTGCATAAGTTATAATTTCTATTAACACACTCATCAATGCAATGCATCTGATTTCATAGGTGAAAATATTACATTTGCACACCTGCAAAATTACAATAATTCAGTAATTAACTGTACAAGTGATTTAAAAAATAGTAAATTGAGGTTTGGTGTAATGAATGATAAAACAAAGGATTGATTATGTTCAATAACACTCAACCCTTCAAATCATGATTTCGCCCAGACTTTAGCAAAAATGAAATACATGTCAGCTACGGATCTGTTCAGAACAGCGTTTCTGAATACAGGACGTTGGTTTGTCTGCACTCGTTATGTGTCTGTATTACATCAAACCCAGAGACCTATAGCATCGTGAACACGGGTTTGATAACTTTCTGACTCTTGCGGCAGGTGGAGTTAGCGCTCTGGGACACAGCAGGTCAAGAGGACTACGACAGACTGCGCCCTCTCTCCTACCCAGACACCGACGTCATCCTCATGTGCTTCTCCATCGACAGCCCCGACAGTCTCGGTCAGTTCAAACGGAGAGCTGACGGTGTTGTTGATGTTTGCGCTACAATTTTCCTTTCTGCATGTGCATTTCCTCTAAATGCCAGCAAATGTTTTGCAAAAGGGTTATTCAAGGAGTAAACCCAGTTCAGATGTAGTTTCAGTTGTATTGTTATATTGAGAAGGGAAGGAGACGGACCAGTCACACAATTTTAAAAAACACCTCTAATGTGTTAAGAACCAGCCACAAACTAAATGTTTGGCATATTTGTTCAACATGAAAAAGCATTTTCGCACTCTTCCAATGGTGATCGTATCACATGTGAGGTTTCCCCCCCCCAACTTCTGTACATCACGACCGCAAACACACATAAGACATTTACCGCATTGTGAAATCTGTGAGTAACCTGCGCCGTGTCTGTGTTCTGACCGATGTTGTCTTTTTGTCCCCTCATCTAGAGAACATCCCTGAGAAGTGGACTCCTGAGGTGAAACACTTCTGCCCTAATGTTCCCATTATACTAGTGGGAAATAAAAAAGACCTGCGTAACGATGAGCACACCCGGAGGGAGCTCGCTAAAATGAAGCAGGTAAAACGGTTTAAAACAAACGCAGACTAGTCTAGTGGTGAATCCCCGTTTCCTAAAAAAATAATAATAATAAAAAAAAAAAAAACACCTTATCCTGACTTTTTTTTTTTTTCCCCTAAAGGAACCCGTGAAACCAGAGGATGGACGGGACATGGCTAACAGGATCAGTGCCTTTGGATACATGGAGTGCTCTGCAAAGACAAAGGATGGCGTGAGGGAAGTGTTCGAGATGGCCACCAGGGCTGCACTACAGGCCAGGCGGGGAAAGAAGAGCAATAAATGTGTCCTACTGTAAGCGGGGGCTCGAGGACTGCTTCCTACAGGGGGAAAAGAAGAAGGAGCATTAGGTCAAACCTACCCCCCCCCCCCCCCAAAAAAAACAAAACACACACACACCCACACAAAAGACTGTTCGCCCCAGTTTTTACTAAAGGTGTAATGCTTTTACCTTTTTTTGTCTTAAGCAAAAGTAGTCAGGTTCTGTCAGTATTCAATTTTGAGGTTATGGAAAATACTTTTTTTGTACTTTAACATGAGTAAATTTGCCATAATGAAACCTCCTTTATCAACACGTACTATGTAATCAAAGAGGTCAGCGAGGGGACCGACTGTGTGTCATACCTGCCAACCGCAGTTAGGTGCTGAACGCCCTGCCTGCTGATCTGAGGAATGTTTCCACAGCCAACGAGGGTGAAGTACCTGTCCACTGTGACCCATAGTCCTTCAACTATTTCAACAGACAGACGCACACATGAAGTCAAAAATTTTGTTTGTGTGCTTCCTATACGAAATCCTACATGCATTATGATCACTTGCACAATATGAGACTGGAAACTCATTTTGTTAAAAAAAAAAAAAAAAACGCAAATGGAAACTTAGTGTTTTGTGTAATAAATTACTTTGTAAGAATCTTGATCATTTGCATCACTTGATGAACGCGGAGTGACACGGTGATACGGAATAAAGGTTTCCTTTAACGAGAGTACGAGCGAAACGTTTCAGAGTTGTGTTCAGGGTCCTGGATCAGCCTGCAGTAGATTAATACAAGCCGATCTTTGGTTATCTCGTCAACACAGCCTGACCGACTCAGGGCGGTAGTCCTTTTTGAGACTTCGGTTCATAAAAAAAATAAAATAAAAAGACATTTACTGAGCCAGACATGTCCATCTGTGATAAGCTAATACTGTTGAGGCTCAACTTGTCTGCAGTGTTTTATTTAACATGCATATAAACAATACAAAGCTGCAGATTCTGTTCTTTGGTATATTAAAAAGATTAGTTGTTTTTTTTCCCAAGCAAAGCGCTGACATTTTGTTGAAACAAATATTTTGTAAACAATTTACATCAATAAATATAATCACCTCTCGGTATAATACAATTCAACAGCACCTCAAAACTGCAGCCTTCGAAAACGACCATGAAGTTGAATCGACAGCTCTAAAGCAGCAACAGCTGAGCGCTGTGACCATGAAGGAAGAGTTCACTGCAGGGCTTCATTGCGAGGATTAACTTTTGAAAGGCCACGTCGAAACATTTGTGGTCTGGAGGCAGCTACAGGCTCCTGCAGCAGTGGTTAACGTGCGATTTCCTTTTATCCAAAAATATATCTACAGAGTGATGCACACTTTAACTTCATAACACATTCATCAACATACATTTCATCCGTTTTACCCAAGAAAGCAAGTCCTATGTGATTTATAACCCCGCTGTGGAAAAAAAAAAAACGAAAACCCGTTGCACAACACTGTCTCATTTCTCTGGTGAAGAGCTGCATCCAGGCCTCAGAAGATGAGGCGATGCTCATCGTGTTAAACGTCATTCGTTCTTTTTGGCCGGAAGTCGGGAGCGGGCGAGAAACACCGGCAGCAGAGCCAGCGCTCCCAGAGCCGCGGCCACTAGCGGCCGGTAGAAAAGCCAACCGACTCCGATGGTGAGGAGGGACAGAGAGCAGGAGACGCTCAGCGCGAAGATCTTCAGCCCCACGGACACCAGCTCTCTGAGGACGGGAACCCAGTCCACTGTCGGCACACAACACAGTGTTCAGAGCGAGAGCTGCAGAGGAAGACCTCCATGGGTGCGTGAGTGTTTGCTTACCCAGTGTGTAGATGATGCGCATGGTCAGCTGGATGCTGAGGAACATGAGGGCCCAGCCTGCAGCCCTGAGGCCCCACATCTTCTTGCTGTTGTACTGGAGCTCTTTCTCAAAAACCTCCTGCAGAAAACAATACAACTGGATCAACTACCAGAACCGAAGAGCAAGAGGAACATATGTGACTGGACACATATGGTTGTGAATGTTATAACGCTAATTTTTCTTTTTTTTTTCCTCCCCTAAAGAAAACCATCCCAATGTCAAAGAGACTAAATGAAGTCCACTGTGACCTCTGCAGAGAGCTGCTCCGGGTACAGGATCTCCAGTGTGTCTCCTGACTTGGTTTTAAAAGGCATCAGCTGGTCCCCTTTCTGCATGGCCACAATGCTGACCTGAAAAACACATTGAGATCACGATTTAAGACGGCATGTGCACTGTAGAAAATAACAGTTTCAATTACTGCTGGAAAGATCGGTCGATTATTTGATAGTCAGAAAAAAGTACATGTAAATATCTTGATTATTGGTGAATCGTTACAACCATTTTTCAGGCAAAAATGTCAAACATTCCCTGGTCCTGGCTTCTCAAATGAGGAGATATATATAAATACACCACTTTTCTTTGATCATATGTGACGGTGAGCATCTTTGGGTTTCGGACTGTTATCCGGACTTCTCATTTACAAGAAATCCACATACTTTGACATGTCTGTATGACATTTTGTAGACCACAGGTGTTGTGAAATGAATCGGCAGATTGATGGATCGTGACAATAATTGTCGGGTACAGCCACAGTTTCAATATTCCCAAAAGTTTGTTAATGAAACGTTAAAATTAGGGCTGCAACAAATGATCGATTTCCCTTAATTGATTACACTGTTCGTTATTCTTTGATTCATGATTTAACGTCAACACCAGTGAATTAACTGGTCATGTGCAGCACTCACAGTTTGAGGCCGGCCGAGGGGAGACGTCTCCCCACTCAGTCCAGCAAAGGAGAATCTCACACGAACATCCCCAACCTGGAAAAAAAAAAACAACAACAACCACCAAATATAGAATAATATACAATAAACACTGCACTAATCTAGCATACATGACTAGAACCCAGAAGTTAATGAATATGGAAGAAGTTCACATCACAATGCTCACCTCTGGCCTGCGTGGGTTTTGGGTGTGATAGAAATAATCGTCATCAACGCTGAGAAAAGGGGCCAAGTTAAAGGAGGAGAAATCCCTGAGACTCAGCGTCTGGAAGTCATTTATCTGCTCCACCAGGCCTGAGGAGGAACAGTTGACTAAATGTAACAAGCGTGACAACACACAACAATAGCAGCATGTGCAATGCCTGCATGTTGATACCTACCTTTAGACAGACTGAAAGGTCCGACTCCGACTTCAGGAGCCACGACGGTGACACTCTCAACCGACATGGCACTGAGATTCAAAGGTTAAATTAAAGGTCAACTAGACATAAACACACACACACACACACACACACACACACACACACACACACACACACACACACACACACACACACACACACGATGTGTTTTAATGCCAAAGAAACTACTAAACCGATCTTTAACAACATTTGAATACCTTGGGTTCTGGTGACCAATTTCCTTATCAAAATTACGACTGTTGACCAACTCTGATTTCCACTCCGTGTCTACAGAAAAGGAATCGCATCGCTTCAGTTCACATGTAAACAGCTTTGAGCGGAGTGAAGTGCAGCATGTTGTTACCGGACACTGAGAAGAACCACTCACTGTAGGTATACGTCGTCTCACTTTTGGTCTCGCCGTCCTCTTGGTAGTCCCTGAAATTAGACACAAGGTCACAAACTAGGCAACATATTTTTTTTTTTTTTTTTTCTTTTTTTTTTTTACACATGACCCCACCCTAGATGTTGACACAGACTTACTTGCTCTCCCGGTACTCCACCCACTGGTACATCTCCACCTGCCTCTTCAGCTTCACCGCCTGCACCGCAACTCTGTAATTGGGGTCATGGAGGGGCTGCGCAGACACGGGTGCAGAGGATTCATCAGCTGAAGTGACATCCACTTCGCTATCGCTCTAACTTACTACTCCTTAATCTTTACTAAACGCGTTACAAATATACATATGTATCAATATTTCCTGATATAAGAGAAAATACAGAATACTTACACAGGATTTCTGAGACACAGATATCTCTGTTCTCCAGTGTTTAATTAATCAACTGTATGCCTCACTGTCTGGAAGTGACTGGTATCAGTCTGTCATGTGTAAGGCAACTTACTTCCAAACAAATAGATACAAATAGATACATTGTCGCGGTGCGGTTGGAGAGGGATTGATAAAACAGAGAGTACAGTCTACCTGTGAGGTGCGCAGCTGAGAGGACAGGTGAACTAAGCGGTTGTTGTTCTGCAGGTCGAGGCTGGAGAAAGGCTCCAACGACACGACCTGAGAGAGACCCTCGTTCAGGGAGGAGGCCGTTTGCAGAGCCCGTCCCTGAGATCAGAAGCAGAGAGTTAGTCTGCTGCTACGTCAGCATGCAACACAGCGCAACAGTTTCACTTCAATAGACCCACTGTGTGCATTTTTCTTACCTCGTTGGTGAAAAGAAGATAGATTGAGAGGAAAAACAGTCCGACACCAACAACTGTTCCTCCTGCAGTTTCACCTAATCGCTCCAGGAATCCAGGGTTGGACTTAACAGACACACGCTTGTGTTGATTTGGGTCTGAAAACTGAGACAAACATGCAAGAACAACTCAGATTGAGTGCCAACAAGAACCACAGCTCATAATCCAGAAGAATCTAGAGATAGTCCACTAACGTTACCGGACTAAAGGTAGTCCACTAACGTTACTGGACTAAAGGTAGTCCACTAACATTACCGGACTCAAGGTAGTCCACTAACATTACCGGACTCAAGGTAGTCCACTATAATGTTACCAGACTAAAGGGAGTCCACTATAATGTTACCAGACTAAAGGTAGTCCACCATAACGTTACCAGACTAAAGGTAGTCCACCATAACGTTACCAGACTAAAGGTAGTCCACTATAATGTTACCAGACTAAAGGTAGTCCACCATAACGTTACCGGACTAAAGGTAGTCCACTATAACGTTACCAGACTAAAGGTAGTCCACTATGATGTTACCAGACTAAAGGTAGTCCACTATAACGTTACCGGACTAAAGGTAGTCCACTATAACGTTACCAGACTAAAGGTAGTCCACCATAACGTTACCGGACTAAAGGTAGTCCACTATAACGTTACCAGACTAAAGGTAGTCCACCATAACGTTACCAGACTAAAGGTAGTCCACCATAACGTTACTGAGTGTCTCGTGTCACAGCGCTAGGCGTTAACGGACACGCCTCTTTCGTTCTGAGCTCATTTTACTCAGTGAACAGAAAACGTGTCGAATTACTGTCACAACTTATTGTTAAATGCTGTTTTAAAAAAGCAAAGCAAGACATTAACGTTAAACTATCTGGGGTGCTGACGTCACGTAAAGAATCGACTAATGCAAACGCTAGCTAGTTGTTAGTTAAATTAATTAACAGCTGAACTTGAACAATAAGGTGAACTAATAAGAATGCGGTAGTTAATGCGCTAAGGACGCAGTGACGCCGATTGCAGGAACATTTCACGTTATTGTTTAAAACTAACCCACTTACTGTCTGTGCCGAAGACATGTCTCTGACTTCTTCACCGCCGCAGTCAAACAGTAAGATCAGCTAAAGTTGGAGCTTCAAAGATGCCCAGAGATTACGAGTCGAAACATTCAGGGTACACGAGAGAGTGTGACACTAATGCACTTTCATTTACAGCCGGGCGTACACCGGAATCCTCTCGGGGGAGGCGGAGTCAGCGTGAAATATCAGAAGTATTTCCCACCATGCCGTCCGAAGTGCCACGGTGTATTTTACAAGCACGCCCCCAAAGAGACTTTTACCGACCCAGACGTCTCCGTCTCAAGGAATTATGGGTAACTGAGTCTTTTGTAGTAACTGAAGTAATGTAAGTTTTATACTATGGTACCCAGTGATAATTACCTTAGTATATATAGTATATATATATATATATATATATATATATATATATATATATATATATATATATATATATATAGTATTTTATATAGTATTTAGGTACAATTTTGAGGTAGGCCTACTTGTATTTTACTTGAGTATTTCCACATTATGGTAGTTTTACTACTCCACTCACTAGGGAAATATTGTACTTTTTATTTTACTCATATTATGGCAGCTATAGATGCTTTACAGGTTAAGATTTTATATAGAAATACATGCAATATGCTTATAAAATACAGTACATTGTTAACATTTATGATGTCTATCAGTCACAGGGGACATTTACTGCAGAACAAGTACATTTACTTTGATACTTAAAGTATATGTTGCTGATAATAGTTCTGTACTTTATACTTAAGTAGATTTTTTTAATGACAAATCTGAATAATTTGTCCCCCACTGATGACACCGTCTTCATTTAATACCTCAATCTGCAATGACTGGAAAACCCCACCTCTTACAGCCAATCAGACACACACACACACACACACACACACACACACACACACACACACACACACACACACACACATATAGCTCAGACATGGCAGTCTTAAGAGGATTATTGCAAAAGGGGAACGCAAAGAAATTAGTGTCACTTATCATCATCGCATCTGAATAGAGAAATGCTCACAGACACATTCATAATACTGCTACAGGCTACACTCTGGCTACAGCTGGGACTCAGTGAGGCAGAGAGAAACAGGTGGAGAGACTGTCAGGATGGAGGAGTATGATGTTATTGTGCTTGGAACTGGACTTAAGGTAAGATTCATTCATTGTAAAATAAGTCGTCTACTGTGTGAGGAACATTACAATCGTCATTACCTACATTACTATTAACATTCTGTACTGAGAATCTAAAGAATTACCCTTTCTTTCACGTGTTCCCTGAACTAACTTTACTCTTTAGTTCTTCATAGGATGAGTGGTTGAGTTTGTTCATGAGTAAAATGGTCACACTCGTACTGATCATTCACATGCAGACCTTCTGAGCTCCTGTTGGCTGTTAATTGGATTTACACCAATTAAATGATGTCATCATGCTAGTCTAGCTCTACAGGTGCACAGTGTGTCACGAACTGCTCCACTGTCTCTCTCAGGAATGCATCCTGTCTGGTTTAATGTCTCAAAGTGGGAAAAAGGTTCTTCACATAGACAAGAACCCGTACTACGGAGGAGAGAGTGCGTCCATTTCTCCCCTTGAGGAGGTGTGTTCACACAAAACATCAGGCCAACATCCTCCACTTGACAAAGCTGCTGCTACGTCGCCCATTTGTCGTGTTTAATATTATCCTACGTTCACAGCTGTTCAAGAAGTTTAAGGTTCCAGGACCTGCTATGTCCATGGACCGCGGAAAAGAGTGGAACATCGACCTTATCCCCAAATTTTTTCTCGCAAATGGTGAGAGCAAAGTGCACGTGAACTTGCGATTTGTGCATTTTTGCAGTATAAATGAGTGTCGTTTTCCGTATCCTCTGCTGTGTCTTTGCATCAGGTGAGCTGGTGAAAATCCTGGTGCACACTGAGGCTACTCGATACCTGGACTTCAAAGTGGTTGAAGGCAGCTATGTATACAAAGCCGGCAAAGTGCACAAAGTCCCCGGCACAGAGGAAGATGCCATGCACGCTTCAGGTGATAAACCTGAAGCATGATTAATGCACAATAATGAACCCTAACTACCTTTGATGGCGTTCAATAAAACATTTGCGTTTTAGATCTGATGGGCATGTTTGACAAGAGAAGGTTCAGGAAGCTGCTGCTCTTCGCCCTGAACTTTGACGTGAGAAACCCTCGGACCTGCCAGGACGTGGATCCTAACCAAACGACCACGCGGGACCTTTTCTGCCGCTTTGACCTGGGACTAGATGTCGTGGAGTTCACAGGTCACGCTATTGCCTTACACAGCAGTGAGAGGTCAGTCACAAGAATAACTAGCATAACCCAGAAAAAAAAAAAAGAACCAATATTAAAACCTTCCTGGTTTGGTTTACTGTCTCCTGGTGACCCTGCAGTTACCTGGACCAGCCGTGTGGGGAAACCATCAGGCGGATCAGGCTGTACTCCGAGTCTCTGTCCCGCCACAACACCAGTCCGTACCTCTACCCGGTGTACGGGCTGGGCGAACTACCACAGGGATTCGCCAGGTTACAAAATAATGAATCAGATTTCTCCCTAAATACTTCCAGAAAAAAAGTTCCAGTTTGTCTTCTCATTACATTCAGTGCGATCAACATCAAGTGGGAAACATGGTTTGGGATTCTGCGCGGTGAAACTGTGTCACCTATGGATCATCACCAGTTCACATGAGCCACCCTGAATCTGTGTGTTTCAGACTGAGCGCAGAGTACGGAGGAACTTTCCTCTTGAACAGAACAGTGGATGAGCTTGTGATGGACAACGGCAAAGTGAAAGCCGTGAAGTCTGAGGGGAAGGCAAGTGTGTGTTCCCGTGGAGGATATAGAGAAGTCGGGATGTTTGGAGAAAATGTCCTGATGTGATTTTTTTTTGGTCTTTTTGGTCTTTTTAACAGCTGTTCCACTGCAAACAGCTCATCTGTGACCCCAGCTACGTTCCTAATCGAGTGAGGAAAGTGGGGCGTGTGATAAGAGTCATCTGCTTATTAAATCATCCAGTTAAAAACACCCACGACGCTCACTCCTGTCAGATCATCATCCCTCAAACTCAACTCAACAGGAAATCGGGTATTTTGTCTATTTTTTTTTTTGAGAAATGAATCATGTATTTCAGGTACATGTGTGTTGCAGTCCACAGATTCTTTGTAAATAAATGATTTACGTTGATCTTTGTCCGTGCAGACATTTACATATCTGTCGTGTCCTATGTCCACAATGTGGCCTCAGACGGGATGTACATCGCCACAGTGAGCACGACTGCAGAAACCAGCAACCCAGAGAAGGAAGTCCAGCCAGGGCTGGAGCTCCTCCACCCCGTCATGCAAAAGTGAGTGACACATTTCAATCTTTAATGTCACTGTATGTATTTTTATTTACATTTTAATCGATGTCGTTTCCTGTCACCGCCCTGAATCTAGATTTGTTTCAGTCAGCAACATGCTAGTTCCCAATGAAGATGGAAAAAAGAGTCAGGTAAGAAGGAGACTTCTGTGCAAAAGAAATAATGAAATTGGTGTGAAGTGTGTCCAGTACTGGTTCAACGACGTCCCCCTCACTCGTCTGTCTTCGTTAGATATTCGTGTCCCGCTCTTATGATGCAATAAACCACTTTGAAGCTGATTGTGAGGACATCAAAGACATGTACCGCCGGATAACCGGAGCAGAGCTCAGCTTCGGGGGATCGCAGAGACACCAGTCTCACAACTCCGATGACGACTGAGAGGGACCTTCAACATCAGGACCAAACATTTCAACAGCTGGGAGGCCATGATCACAGTCTGGATGATTATCCCAGCTGTGAAGCATTGAGTGTGTTATGTAGCACGTAGAGTGAATTGTGAGTAGACTGTGTAAATGTTTGGCGCCTACGTTTTTTTTTTTTTTGCCATTTCTCCTTTTTGTAAGATTTGGATTTGGAAAAATATGTTTATTTTGTCCTTTCAAGTTTCAATCATCTGCATTTGGTTCGGTATGAGACAAGAGGACGCTCTCTAACAAACAATACAACTTGTTTCGCTAAG